>NW_005434556.1:31280-42102 GCF_000315625.1 Guillardia theta CCMP2712
TCCTCTCCCTCCCTCCTCGCCTCTCCAGTCCTCTCCATCCTCCTCTACGTCCTCTTCTCCCCTTCCCCTCCCTCCCTCCTTTCTCTCTTGCCCTTCCCTCGCTCTCGTATCCTCCTCCTTCCCTTCCTATCTCCCTCCCTCCTTCCCTCCCGTCTCTCCCTTCTCCTGTCGCATTTGTTCGTGTTCTTGTTCATTTGTCTCTCACGCAGGATTCCTCTGAGGACGCTCGACGACAGGGAGCCGACAAGGCACTGCAGCAGCTCCAGAGCAAGATAGATGCTCTACACCAGCAGGCATGTTTGAGCCAGCCATGGCGTCTGTCGCTCATTCGGTTTGTGTAGCTCGAAGCGGCTCTGTGCGAGGAGGACTACGATCTGTGCGACGTCTTGAACGTGAGGTCAGCAGCTCTCGATCACACCTGACGACTATGCAGGCTGAGATAACATCCCTGACGCACGAGCGAGAAGCTCTGCTGGATCCCGACCTCGTAGCTCAATGAACCTTTACTGCTTCATCTTTCTCGTCCCCTCTCTACACTTCTGCCCACATCATCCGACTTACTGAAGGCACATCTTTGGACCTGGAGGGCATTTATCAGACCAGCATCCCTCCTCAATCCCTAGAGGCACTTCCTTCCTCCCCCCCTGCAAGTACTCCTTCCTCCCTCCTCACAAGTGCTTCCTCCTTCCTCCCTCCTCACAAGTGCTTCCTCCTTCCTCCCTAGAGTTGCTTCCTCCTCTCTCACCCTCTCCCAACTCGCTCGAGCATGCGAGATCCCCAGAAGGTCGAGGAGGTTTGAGGTCGAGACCTGGGAAGGGTGAGGAGAGGACCCTGTCTCAGAAGCTCTTACTTGTACGACTTGGGTTGGTTCTTGGACTCCATGAGAGATTGCTTGAGCTCTCGCGGCTGAATGAACTCAAGGGCCATGGCATGCTCGACGTCTTTCAGCAGGTTTCGATTCGACTGTTTGAGGCTTCAACACATGTCAGCTCGGCCGCTAGAGGTGAAGAAAGTGAACCGGTCAGCGGCAATCTCCATCTTGTGTTTGAAAGCAAGCTTCATACGGGTACAAGAATCCTCAACCTCCTTCTGCTCTTTCTCCAGCGATTCGTTCAGCCGCTCTCTCTGTTTGCTAATGTTTGCTTCCAAGGATACATTCTGGCGCTTCTCTTCCGACTTCTTCTGCAACCTCACATGAGAGATGTGGACAAGAACAAGCGTCAACCCTACCTGCCTCGATAGAGCTCTGCTGGATTCAAGAGCCATGTCGTAATGGCCATACTGACACACGGTTGAGCGCCTTCGAGACGGCAAGCTGACTGACCTTGGCTTGCGTGCTCTCACGGAAGGAATAGTCGCGAACTAACGGTGAGAACTTGATGGAAGGGTAAAACTTTCTCGACACAGCAGCCTCGAAAGCCTTAGGAGAAGTCATCATGTGAAGGACTACAAAGCACAACAACCAGAATCCTCCCTTCCTTCTTCTCCTCAAAAGCCTTCCACTTCTGTTCTACTTTGCTCTCCAACTCTAGTTTCTTCATAGCCCACTCCTTGTGAAAATCTTCTTCCCTCAGCTTGAAGGCCTGGGTCAACGTTAGCACTTTGTCTCGCAGAAGTCGACTGAGCTACAGCTGCTATGTTCCTCCTCTCCATCTTCTGTCTTTCGAGCTCATCAGCCCGGAGTTTCTCTTCATAATCCAGCTTCCTCCTGTTCGCGAGGTCCGACAGAACCTTGGCGCTGCAGCAATGGTGTGAGGAGCTTGGGAGGGTCAGACTTGAGCTCACGTCATGTAACTCTCCGGCGTCCTGTTTCTCGCCATTCTTTTACAGAACCTTCGCAGCTCTCCGACCGAGCACTTGGCCCAATCTTCTTCGGGGAGCAGCTTCGACCGACTGAGAGTGATCTCTTGCCGAATGATCGACATGCTTATCCTTCTACTTCCACACACTGCCACAGATCGCAGAGTGACTGTTACCGGCGCATCATGTTCACGGTTTGTCCGGCATCTTCAGCGCTCTCCGTCTTCCACCATGTCGCGCGTTGTTGCGACTAGACAGAAAGGCATTCAACTGCCACTACCAGTACCAGTATATTTAATAAGTTTGTACCGGTTGACCGTCGTAGCCTACAAAGGTGTCAGTAGTAGTGTACTACCCGGTAGTACTACTAGTAGTACTAGTAGTACTAGTAGTACTAGTACTCCTAGCATTTGAGTTATTAGAAGCCTATTTATCGCAATCAGTCCATGACCTGGTGACGGACTCCCGGGAGGCCGCGGCCCGGCTGAACGGTCCGGCCCGGGGCCCGGCGGACCGGCCCGCGGAGCACTGCCGAAGTTCAGTCGTGACCGTCATCAGGTTATGAGTCTCTGCGTCTCACATCTAAATGCGTGGCTTTAAGAAATATCCAGTTCCTGATATTCATATTCAACCAGTCTATCTAAATTTCAAAGTTTATTGAAACAAATTTTAGTGTTTGACGGGGCGGAACGGAAACTCCAAAGGTGACTCTGAAAGATCAAGAGAAAGATCAAGAAAACGTCTTAGTCAGGGTGGGTAGTCAAGAAGGGGTCTATTCAGATCCGATATTGTAACGAGGTGGGGTGGGGTGGGTAAACCTTTTTTGCAGTGAATGATGATAGCAGGGGTAGGGGTAGAGGGTGGTGTCCATGGAGTTGACAGTCGGCAGTCATGACTATGGCGGAAGTTGAGTGGCATGAGAGGAGAAGGGAGGGCGCGGAGGCAGAGGCAGTAGAGCAAGCGACACGCCAAGGTCCAAGCACCATGGCCGGCTCAAGATCCGATGAGGAGGTATGTGCGGCTCAAGACCATTCAAGAACGGATTTCTTGGCTGGATGTCGGTTGGAATGCGACTTGGATGAAGGTTATGAAGGAAGACACCAGAGAAGCATGGGAACGAGCCCGGATAAGAATAACAAAGGCATCTTGAGCGCGATAAAGGGAGCTGAACAGATCATCCAGGAGCAGCGGCAGAATCTCTCCAAGTTGAAGAGGCTGTTGGAGGCGAATGTCCAGCCAAGTCTGGTGGTCAAACGCGAATCGACAAAGAGCCTGCCCAGGTTGAACATGAACATGATCAAATCAGACTCAGAGTCGGGATCACGCCGAATGAGCTTCGAGAGCACTAGTTTCTGTGAAGTAACTCCCTCCTACTCGAGCATCTCAGCTAAAACTCGGTCCCGTCAGAACAGCCCGGAGCTGTCGAGTTGTGAGAACTCTCCAACCTCAGAATTCTTTCCCGAGCTTGTCCATGAGAATTTTCTTGATTGTCCTTGCATGAGCTGGGAAGAAGCCAGCAACATTCTTGAATCTCGGGACCTGATAGCTGAAGAGCATTCGTCAGCTGAGAACGCAGCTCATCTGTTGCAGCAATTCATGAGGCAGTGCAATTACCTTGCGATAACAGACAGAGCGATCATCACTTATGCTGTCAAAGCCCTCCAGTCAGACGTCAAGATCTCTTCTATCCCACAAGCTCTTTTCAGCCCCAACAACAGGCAGACGACCCCGGTAACGAGACCACGGCTGGGCAGTCAGTCAGGAGGGTTGGAAAGAGACTTGCAGCAAGAGAATGTAGCAGACCAGATGAAAGCTTTTGAGTTGGCGCTGAAACTCGGCGATGACGATCAGTCCTGCATTCCCGACGAGGAGATGCGATCGATCTATGACCTCACGCAGCGTGACGTAGCCATGTCCGCCTCGGGTGAGGATGGGGATGGGGATGTCAACCAAGAGAAGTTCCAAGAGCAACTGACGAGCACGTGGATGGTGTACACGAGACTGAAAGATACGATCATGTCGCTGCTTGACAAGTACTCGGACAAGACGAGTGGGAACCTGAAGCGAAAGGGACTCGCTCGCCTGATGAAGGAACTGATCTTTGACTACGAGCCCAAGGGCGAGGACGTTGAACAAATCCTCAAGGATGCCAAGAAGGTCGGCCAGGGAACGGCAGGACGAGGACAACTGACAGCGGCGATAGTGATCTGGTATAAGAACGTTAAGGAGCATCGAGGTCTGCTGAAGCGAGACAAGGCAGCGGTCTCAGAAGACGTCAAGGAGTGGATCGTTAGCTTCTTCACGCCCTTCAGCAGCACCCCCGTCTTCTCTTCTGACTCCTGTGGAAACACTCCTCGCTTCCGATCCAACAGCCTCACCACCGCCAAGATCTTCGTCAACCGGATCGAACAGCCGGCAAGCATGTCACTGGTGGACGAGAACAACGACTTTCCTCTTCCTGCCTGTTGGAATGAGGAGGAGCTGGTGCAGCTCAACCAGGTGCTGGAGCGCGTGGACGAGTGGGGCTGGAACCCCTTCGAGCTGTCCGAGATCACCCGCATGCGGCCGATCCAGGCGCTGGGATGGCACCTGATAAGCCACTGGAACGTGATGGAGGAGCTGATGATCGACGAGTGAGGTAGAGGTTGCGACTGATCGGCTTTGACTGTCTTGCTGCAGGGCCATCATGAAGAATTGGCTCGCGTTTGTTGAGTCAAAGTACAACAACAACCCCTATCACAATGCCATCCATGCCTCGGACATCTTGCAGACCGTTCACTTCATCCTCAAGACTGGGAACCTGTCGAGGTATCTGACGCGGAAACAGATCACGGTAAGCTCTGCTTCCTCCTCCTCCTGCTTCTCCCCCTGCTCCTCCTCCCGCCCCGTCCTCTTCGTGTTCACTTGGTTGCAGGCTCTTCTCCTCGCGGCGCTCGTTCACGATCTGGGGCATGACGGGCTAAACAACAACTACCACAAGAACTCGATCTCGCATCGGGCACTCATGTACAATGACCAGAGCATCCAAGAGAACTATCACCTCTTCCTGCTTTTCTCCAGCATGGACTCCGAGGAAGAGATCGACATCTTCCACAGGCTGTCGCAGGAGAACTTCTTGGAGCTGAGAAAGTCGATCATCGACATGGTTCTCTTCACCGACATGTCCAAGCACTTCATGCTGCTCAAGGACCTCAAGGAGACCTGCGAGCCTCCCGACACTCTCGGCGACAAGCTTGCCGCGTCCAGCGACCTCCTCATGAAGGCCGTGCTGCACGTCAGCGACATCTCCAACCCCGCAAAGCCGAGGGAGCTGGCGATCAGCTGGACTGAGAGGTGTATCGAAGAATTCTTCAGTCAGGGAGACAAAGAAAAAAGTCTCGGACTGCCCGTGTCACCTCAGTGCAATCGAGAGACTACAAGCATTCCTGACTCGCAGGTCTATTTGCTTCCTCTCCTCTCTTTCACCTCTACTCGCTCCTTCTCCTCCACCCTATCCCTACTTGCTTCTCATCCTCTCTTACCCTTACTCGCTTCCTCCTCCTCTCTTACCTCTTCCTCTTCATCCCTCTTTCCTCTACCTGTCCTCCAACCTTCTTCCTGTCTCCTCCTCCTCCTCCTCCTCCTCCTCCTCCTCCTCTCCGCCTTCTCGCCCCTCTGATTTTCCCCTCCCTCTCCTCCCAACTGTTCATTCCGTCATTGTCTTCATCCTTCTTCTCGCAGTGCTTCCTTTGACTTCTTTGTCTCCACTTCCTCCTCTCAGCTCCTCGAATGCTTTTCTCTCCTAGTCTCCCTTTCATGCTTTTCTTTCCTAGTCTCCCTTTCATGCTTTTCTTTCCTAGTCTCCCTTTCATGCTTTTCTTTCCTAGTCTCCCTTTCATGCTTTTCTCTCCTAGTCTCCCTTTCATGCTTTTCTTTCCTAGTCTCCCTTTCATGCTTTTCTCTCCTAGTCTCCCTTTCATGCTTTTCTCTCCTAGTCTCCCTTTCATGCTTTTCTTTCCTAGTCTCCCTTTCATGCTTTTCTTTCCTAGTCTCCCTTTCATGCTTTTCTTTCCTAGTCTCCCTTTCATGCTTTTCTCTCCTAGTCTCCCTTTCATGCTTTTCTTTCCTAGTCTCCCTTTCATGCTTTTCTCTCCTAGTCTCCCTTTCATGCTTTTCTCTCCTAGTCTCCCTTTCCGTTCTCCTTTCTTTCTCCTTTCTTCGGTTCTCGGCTCTCGTTTCCTCACAGTTTGTTCCTCAGATTGGCTTCATCGAGTTTGTGGTTCTCCCCTCCTTCCAAGTGCTGTCATCAGCTCTTCCAGTTGTGAGTGATGGATAATGGCTTAGTCATGATGATGATGATGATGGAGATGATGATGATGATGGAGATGATGATGATGGAGATGATGATGATGATGATGATGGAGATGATCATGATCATGATCATGACTGATGATCGTCCAGATCAAAGATGTCTGTTTGCCTCACCTTCAAAGCAATCTCCATTACTGGAAGGTTTGTCAACATACCTCTAGAAGCTTCTTCTCCTTTCTTCCTCCTCCTCCTCCTCCTCCTCCTCTTTCCACTTCCTCCTCCTCCTCCTCCTCCTCCTTCCACTTCTTTCTCCTCCTCCTCCTTCCACTTCTTCCCCCGCGCCCTCTTTCTCTTTCTCATTCTCAAAATCTTCAAGGAGAATAAATTGACTTATTTGCAGGAGAAGAAAGAGGAGATGCACAATGCAAGTTCAAGTAAACGCAGCGAGTAAATACTTCAAATGGTTCATCCACCACCACCACCACCACCACCACCACCTCCTCCTCCTCCTCCTCCTCCTCCTCCTCCTCCTCCTCCTCCTCCTCCTCCTCCTTGTTTTCTCTTCTTCTTTCTTCTTTACTCATCCCCCTCCTCTTTCGCCTCAACTGGAAGGGCATCCGCTTTTCTCAGCAGCTCTTCGCTCTTCCGCAGCAGGATCATGGCCTGTAGCCTTTCCTTTGCGTCGTCGGATCGAATTCTCCTCCTCGCCTCCTCCTCCACCTGCGACTCCAATCAATTTCTTGCCTCTCCTCCTCCTCCTCTCCTCTCCTCTATCCACACCAGCTCCTCTCCCCTCCGTCTCCCTCTCTCCCTGCCCCCTCCCCTCCCCTCTCTCTCTTCCTCGTTTCCCCCTCCCTCTTCTCGCCTCCTCCCTCACCTCGTTGGCTTTCTGCACCAACGACGAGCTGATCATCTTCGCGCGCTCCTCCAGCTCCAGCAGCTTCTCCAGCTCCGACATGAAATGTACCACCCGCTCCTTGGGCAGCTTGAGCGGGTTCGCCTCCTCCTCCTCCTCCCTCTTCTCCTTCGTCATCATCACCCCCATCCTCTCCAGGTTCCTCCTCGCCACCAGCAGGCTGGGCCGAGCCAAGTTCACATCCTCGCTCTTGAGCTTCTCCACTGCGTCTTCAAGGCCCTTGGTCGTTGCCTCCTTTGCCTCCTCCTCCTCCTCCACCAGCTGCTGTTTCACCTCCTCCAGCTTCTCTCGGATCTGAGCGGGAGGACGGAGGTCCTCGATCTTGCTTATGGGATTCTCACTCGCTCCTGCCATGGCCAGCGCGTCGTTGAGGCCGTAGACTCGGTTCAGCTTCTCCCTCTCCTCCTCGCTCATGCTCGTGCTCATTCCCGCGCTGCCGAAACGTCAGGATGATGATGATATTGTTGTTGTTGTTGTTGTTGTTGTTGTTGATGATGATGATGATAGAGATAATGATGATGATGATGATGATGATTGAGAAGAAGAAGAAGAAGAAGAAGAAGAAGATGATGATGATGATGATTGAGAAGAAGATGAGGATGATGATGATGGAGATGATGATTAGTGGAAGGGGAGGAACCTTTCGAACAAGGAATCGAGGTTGAGGAGAGCAAGATTTTCTTCAGCCTCGTTCAAAGCCATCCTTATCTGTTTCAGATGTGAAACTTTAATGCGGGAGGAGAGCAAGAGCAAGAGAAGGTAGAGGAGGGTCGGGAGGAAAAGATGAGAAGGAAAACAAGAAGGGGGGAGGAGGAAGAGGAGGAAGAGGAGGAGGAAGAGGAGGAGGAGGAGGAGGAGGAGGAGGAGGAGGAGGAGGAAGAGGAGGAAGAGGAGGAGGAGGAGGAGGAGGAGGAGGAGAAAGAAGAAGATCGGGTACCTTCATCAGGTTATGCTGTTCCTTCTCCTCCGGCTCGAGCTCTTTCTCAGCTTCCTTGAGCGACTTGTCGGCTTTCTCCGTCAGCTCTGTGACAGCTCTCTTCAGCAGCTCCGTCTCCTCCTCCAGCTGCTTCTTCCGCGTGTTCCTCTGCCTCTCCTCCCACATGGAATCAATCGCATCCTCCTCCTTGTTCTTCGTCGACGACAGAAGATCCGACAGTGACCTGCCCTCCTCCTTCTTCTCCTCCTTCTTCTCCTCCTTCCTCCCGCCCGTCTTCGCTGGCTCCGACCCTCCTTTCCTCTCTTCTTTCCTCTCCTGCTTCTGCTTCTGCTTCTGCTTCTCCTCGTTCTTCTCCTTCTCCTTCGGCTTCTTGTCGCTCTTTCTCGTATCCTTCTTCTCCTTCTCTTCCTTCCTCCTCTCCTCCTTGCTTGTCTTCTCCTCCTCCTCCTCTGCCTGCAACGCGAGCTCCTTCCCGTTAGTCCTCATGTACTCGCTCACTGTGTCCTCCATGGCTGCTGCTCCTCCTCGCCTCCTCGTCTCGCACTCGTGCAGCTTCAGGCTCGCGTCCATCGCTCCCTCCCCGTCCTGCAGCACATCTCGAAGAAGCTCCTCCGCCCTCCGCAGCTTCTGTTCGGCCTCCTGGCATCCCTCAGGCACCCAACCACTAAGGTAGGAGGAAGAGGATGATGATGATGATGAGGAGGAGGAGGAGGAGGAGGTAGTGGCAGAAGGTTCAGGGCGGCTGTAAGTCATGAGAACTTCGGCGGAGCACATGTCAAGATTCGCGAGCATAGACTCTCTGCGGAGTTGCTCGAAACCAACAGGCTTTCTCCTTTCCTTCTCCTTCTTCTCTTTCTTCATCTCCTCCTCCTCTTTTTCCTCCTCCCTCTCTTCTTTGTTATCTCCCTTGCCCTTCTTGCTCTTCTTCTCTTCTTCTTTGTCTTCCCTTCTTGTCATCTTGTTGTCTCTGAAACCAGGATTGCTCCCCAGGTACAGGAACGAAGATGCTTTTCTCAGCTTCCGCCCTGCCTCCTCGAATCTCCCGCTCTCCTTAGCTGACTGCAACAATGTCAGAATAGCTGAGAAACAGAAGACAGAAATAGAGGAGGGGAGGAGAGGAGGAGCAGAGATCGAACGAAAGAGAAGAGGGGAAAGAAATGCATAGACGAGGAGAGGAGAGGAGAGGAGAGGAGAGGAGAGGAGAGGAGAGGAGAGGAGAGGAGAGGAGAGGAGAGGAGAGGAGAGGAGAGGAGAGGAGAGGAGAGGAGAGGAGAGAGAGAGAGAGAGAGGAGAGGAGAGGAGAGGAGAGGAGAGGAGAGGAGAGGAAAGCGGAGTGACGAGGAGAGACGGGGAGAAAGAGGAGCAGGGGGAGCAGGAGCAGGAGGAGAAAGACGAGGGAAAGGATGAGGGGATCAGGAGGGGAGGGACGAGCGGCTACGAGTCGGAGCAGACGTTGACAGGTTGTGCGACAGGCAAGCGGTCCGGACGTGTTTGGAATATGCTCTCTCCCTGCTGCCAACTCAATCGCTGAGCTCAACGACGATGGAGGAGGAGGAGGGTGGAGCGGAGGGAGACTGCGTCTACCTCATCGCTAGGCTGATCCTCCTCACCTCAGCACAGACCGTGCAGGTGAAGCTCCTATCTCCTTCCACCACCCCTTGTTGATGGGCGAGCAGGAGGGGCTCGACATGCTCGACTACCTCAGGCTGCGGCATCACTCCCGCTCGCTCTTCCTCCCGGCGTGCAAGCAGGCGGCCACCCTGAGCCTCCTCCTCCCTCGGCGATGCTCCGGGCGAGGGGAGCAGGACCGGCTGATGGGAGCGTCTCGCCTCCTCTTCCTCTCCGGGGACTACGAGCAGAGCTTCGACCGGGTTACTGAGCTCGTGAGCCGCTACATCCTGGAGGAGGAGGCGTCAGCGGGGAGGGAGGAGGCCATCCGGTTCTGCCTGCAGCTGAGGAACCAGCTGGAGGAGAACGGGGGGCAGGCGGTGAACGGGAGCCTGAGGAACGAGCTGATCGAGTGGGTGCAGAGGAGCAGCAGGAACGCGGAGGAGGTGGAAGCCATGTTCACCCTCCTCCTCCTCATGGAAGCCCATGAGCTGTATGCTCAGCAGAGCTTTGCGCAGGCTCTGAACCTCCTGCTGGAGGGAAGGCAGACCCCCCACCCCCCCGGCGCTCACATGTCCCTGTCCTACTCCCAGTTCCTGTCCAGCTGGAGGTCCCGGAGCTTCTTGCCGGTGAGAAAGAATGGGGGAGAGAGTTGAGGCATGAGGAGGAGGAGGAGGAGGAGAGCCAGCAGGAGCAGGGCAAAGGAGCAGGAGGCAGGAGGAGGAGGAGGAGGAGAGGGTTTTGCTCATGGTGGCTGCAGGTGCTCAACGGCAGGACGGAAGCTGGTGAGATCGAACGAGCAGCCGCACGAGCGGCTGAGAAGATCCGAGCGATGGACTCAGATCTCTCCGGAGCTCCTCAGGAGGAGGAGAAGTAGCAGCAGATGTAGAGAGGGAGGAGGAGGAGGAGGAGTGGAAGCGTGCAGCAGCAGCAGCAGCAGCAGCAGCAGCAGCAGCAGCAGCAGCAGCAGCAGCAGCAGCAGGATGGGAGCGAGAAGGCGGGAGGATCAGCTGTGAGGGAGTTTGGGACGAAGGAGGAAGGAGGAGCATGGGAGTTAATTTTGAGTGCAGTTGAAGGATGAGATCATGGCTTGTAAGCCAGCGAGAACCCCGAAGTTCGGAGAGGACGGTGAGATTTTCGATTTCTCCTCCCCTCCTCCCGTCTGTGCTCCGTTTCCTCCTCCAGCTGCTGCTGCTGCTCCTACTCCTTCTCTTCCCCTTGCCCAGGCTCCTGCTCCTGCTCCTGCTCCTGCTCCTGCTCCTGCTCTTGCC
>NW_005434556.1:44578-81976 GCF_000315625.1 Guillardia theta CCMP2712
GAGCCCAGGAGCCTCCAGCTCCTCGGGAGACCAGGAAAGACGATCTCCTCCTCCTTCTCCTCCTTCTTGGTCTTGATGGTGCTCTTACTCTTGCTCTTGTCGCCTCCTTTCGGTTCCTTTGTGATCGATTTTGCCACCTCCTACGAGCAGAAGATGAGAAGAGAAGAAGACCATGACGGAGAGGTTAGAAGGAAGGAGGGAGAGGAAGAGAGCATGAAGGAGAAGGAGGAGGAGGAGGAGGAGGAGGGAAGAGGAGAAGGTACCTCGAAATTTTTGATTGGCATTCCACTCACGTCGACAGCAGTAAAGCTGTAATAGGTTGGAACGATCCACATCCAAGGAGGAAATTCAACCATCAGCCAAGGCTTCTCTCCTTCTGCTTCTCCTCCCTTCCCCTCCTCCTCCTCCTCCTCCTCCCTCTCTACCCTCCATCCGGCATTGGCAAACTGGCGAGCATTGCGCTCGAGCACGTCAGCAGGGTCTCCAACGGTCCAGGAGGAGGAGGAAACTTTGAGCAGCCCGAGCCGAGCTGGGTTCCTCCAGAGGTGCTCCTCCTCCCCGAGCACGCGACCCATGGTGTCGATGATTCCTCCTCCGCTTCTCCTCCTCCTCCCCGCGCCTGCCACTCCCACGGGGACAGGTAGGAGAAGCAGGAGGAGATGGAGCTGCTGCCGGGGAGCTCCAGGACAGGAGCAGTCTGACAGGAGGAGTCGGAGGTTTGAGGACGCTGGTAGTCAGAAAGAAGGGAGGAGAGAGTCTTGCTTGCTTGCTTGGCTCCCTCCTCGATCCCCTTGAGAATCTCACTCTCACTCCGATCAGGATAAAAGGAGGACACGGGAGGCAGAAAGAAACGTCCTCCTCCTCCTCCTCCTCCTCCTCCTCCTCCTCCTCCTCCTCCTCCTCCTCCTCCTCCTCCTTTCTTCATCTCCGCAATCCCCTTTCCAGTCTCCACAAGCTCTTCTTCAAGTTGTGCAAGGGACTTTGGCTTCTTTCCCTCCTTCGAAGTTTTCTTCCCTTCCTCTTCTTCCTCCTCCTCCTCCAGAGGATCAGGAAGCACGAGCTTGTTGCCTTTCTCTGCTTCAGCCCACCACCTTCTCCTTGTCCATGGTTGCGACAGGGCGGCGAAGGTTTTCGTGACTTCTTCTGTTTTCTTCCTCCTCAGCCTCGGCCACTCGATCTCTTGCTGCTGCTCCACCATGTTCTTAAGAGTTTTCCTTGCCTCCTCAAGACAACTCTCCGCCTCCTCCACTGCTCCGCTGCTGCTGAAAGAGTCGCACGCTTTCATCCAATTCTGCAGCAGCGTCTTCCCCTCCTTCATCTTCCCCCGAGCAACTCGTCCCTCCTTCTTCATCGCATTCTCGATCTTCGCGCTCACCCACTTATTCGCACCTGAGAGCAGGAGGAAAGGAGAGACAGAGGAGGAGGAGGAGGAGGAGGAGGAGGAGGAGTCTTGGAGGGAGAAGCGGAGCTGGTTGATTGGACGCAAGGTGTCTCTCACTTGAGATGTGGAGATATGCTCCTCCTCGTCCCTGAGAATCTCTTCCTCCAGCCATCGCAGAATCGTCTCTATGGCGGATCGTGAGACCTGTAAAGATGTCATGGAAGAATCAAGAGAAAGCGGAGATATGAAGAGCATTTCATAGTCATGATCATCATCATCGCTATCAATTCCATTATCATCTCCATCATCATCTCAATTATCATCTCCATCATCATCTCCACCATCAATGGTATTTCTCTCTCACATTTTTCAGCCTTTCTCTGTCCGGTACACGATGTGCAGGGACTACTGTCAGTCTCTCCACATTCCACAGAGTGTCGCAGGATCGGAACTTACTCCTCCTGTCCTTCTCCTGCTCCTTCAGCTTCCTCGCCACCTCCTCTGCGGTCACAATCTTTCCCCGCTCCTCCCTCTTCATGTCTAGCAGCCCCTCCAGGCGGACGTTCACAAGAGCATGACACTTTCCCCCTCCCCCTCCCCCTCCTCCTCCTCCTCCTCCTCTGCCCTCGTCCTCGTCCTCTTCCTCTTCCTCTTCCTCGTCCTTTGTTCTGACAAGACCGCAGTAGAGGAAGCAGTCTGGGGTCAGTCCAGACAAGAGGGCGAGGTCTTTTCTCAGGAGCAGCTGGAACAAACTCTCCTCCTCTGCTACTGGCACATGTGCACAGTTGAGCGACAAGATCAGCCCGCAGTTGAACGGATCCAACTCCTGCTCCTGCTCCTGCTCTTTCTTCTTCCTCCTCCTCCCCTCCCCGCCCTTCTCCGGCGGGTTCGCGTCCTCCTGCGTCAGCCTCGCTCGCCGCTGCTTGGCAACCAGGTTGACAACGTCGCTGAGGCAGATGGTCAGCAGGAGCCCAGGAGGAGCCCAGCAGAGGTCAGACCTGAGATCCTCCAGCTGAGTGTGGAGCATGGAGTCCATGGAGATGTCGAGCTTCAAGTTGTGACCCGCTCCTCCTCCTCCTCCTCCTCCTCCTCCTCCTCCTCCACTCTCCTTCCCCTGCGAGGAGAATCTTCCTTCGATCATTCCTGTGCTGCTCTGCATCTTTCCGGCGTTGGTGAACCACCAGGTGTCAATCCGACGAGGAAGCTCCCATAGCCTGTAGCTGCTCAGCAGAAAGAACCTCCTCCTCCTCCTCCTCCTCTTACCGATCCTCCTCCTCCTCTTCCTCCTCCTCCTCCTCTTCCTCCTCTTCCTTCTTGGCCTTGTTTCGATCTATAGGAGGTATCAGGATGCAAGGGAAGTGAATACCAGGGCAGCATTTACAGATGTCTTGGTTGACATTTCTCTGAATTTCTTCATATCTTGTGAGGAAATCGGTTGACCGAGATGCTAAAACGAAAGTAAAGACGCCATGAGAGCAAAAACTTTCATCTTCTAATCTCATCTCACATATTCTGATATCATACACCTTCTAATCTCATCTCACATCTCTTCACCTTTCTTTGAGTTGTGAGGAGGAGGAGGAGAAACTTTGAGGGTCTCCAGCGCCTTGTAGTGTTCGCACCTGCCCAGTACGTCAGGTTGACTTTCTCAGCTGCCCAGCTCACTCACTCCGACAGCCCAGCTGACACAAGAGACGCAAACTCTTTAGGCTCCATGACATTCTCGTCCTTCTTGTACCAGGCGTTCTTACGAGGCTTCTTGAGCAGCTTCTCCTGCTCCTTCCCCTTCCCCTTCTCCCTCCTCCTGTCGTCTTTCATCCTTGCCGGCTTCGATAGTTTCTCCTCCTCTACCGATGAGGGCGGAAGGTGGGCAGAGCGTCTGTAGAGAGCGTTCACATCACTCTGAAAGTCTTGAAGAACGTCGTTGAGCTCTGATATGTGCAGCGGTCGCACAAGCGCTACTTCCTTGCTTGCTTCCTTCACAGTCTTGTTCTTGGGCTTCGCAACAGGCTTGTCAACCGGCTTGTCAACCCCAGAGGACAAGAGACTCGGAGATCTTGCCAGCAGCAGCTCGTCGATCAGTTTCTTGGCTTCAGCGATGTCGTAGCTCTTCTCTGCCTGCCCCCCACCCTCCTCCCTCGCGTATGAGCCCAGCGCTTCACCCTCCACTTCAGCTCGAGGGAACGAGTTGAAAAATCCAGTTTGAAGAGACCGATTGAGCTCGTCGAGTCCAGAGTTCAAATTTCGAATGATGTCTGAAGAAGAGGACGTCGCTACCTCCTCCTCCTCCTCCTCTTCCTCTCTCACTCTTGAGGCGCTCTCAGAAATTTCCTCAGTTGGATCTGCCATGTTCTGTTCCTGATTCCTCCTCTCTCTCTTTCTCTCTCCTCCTCTCTCTCTCCCTCTCCCTCTCCCCTTTTCCCTCTCCCCTCTCTCCCTCTCTCCCTCTCTGCTCGATTTCCGTTGAACCGAAACTCTGAAATTAAGGTGACCACCCACCTCCTGGAATGTACTAAAAAGTACCGGTTACTTTAGTCAAATTTGAGGACTTTCGTGTTGAGGAAAACGGATCACATCACCACTCATAGCAGAATCGAAGGACACGGGTAGGACTAGTCTCCACCTTGATCGTTCACTTCATTATCGCATGTCTCGTATATCTACATCTTGACTTTGGGAGTGGCTGCCTTCGACCTCTCGTTCCGCAATGCCTCTATCGCCATCATCATGTCCTCCACCTCGTCACGGAAGTGTGAGATCTGCTTGTTCTTGTTCTCGATCTCCGTCTCCAACTTCGCCTGACTCGACCGACTGGAGAACTGCAAACAGTAGGGTGAGAGGGAGCAACAGAGGAGCACATTGCGAGGAGAAGAAAAACGAAGAGGAGGGGGGGGGAGGAGACGAAGGGGGTGGGGGATGGAAGGACCAAGATGGTTCGAATACCTGCGCCTGCAGTAGCAGAGTCTCGAGCTCTTTCTCTCTTCTCCGATGCTTCTCCTCAAGCTCAGCCAGTCGCTCCTCCATCCTCTCAAGCTCTTTTTGCTGCAGCCTCGTCGTCAGACGGAGAGGCAGCCAAGCAGGATGAACAGGATGAACCTTTTTGACTTTGAACTCCATCTGCTGCGAGCTTGAACTCTTTAACGGCGTCATCTCCTGCGCTGCTCCACTCCCTCGGACCATCCTTTCGAGCTCGACAACCTAGCCTCTCGTCACCTTAGCCCACCAGCAGGCAGCACAACCTTCTGGCGAAGGTCGAGCAGCTCCACTGAGCTCTCGGGCACATGGTCGGGACGCTCTCGGGGCTGCGGAGGAAGCTCCACCTGCTCAGCAGTCAGCTGGGCTCGACCCGGAGGCCCGATGGCGAACCGAGTCTGAGTGTGTCGGGTGATCGGAGCCCTGGGGAGCGGAAGGAGCCTGCCGAGTGCAGCTGAGCTGCTTCAGCAGATCTTCGATGCGCCTTTGAGCTTCGCCCTGCGCCTGCTCGACCACCTGGCGCTCGCTGAGAACGAGAAATCGCTCGCATGCTCCACTCACCGACTTCGTGCTCTGCTCCACCGCATGCAGAGTCAGCTCAGCGACCTCTCTTGCTCGTTCGCTTTCCTTCAGCTTTTGCTGCATCATCATCATCTGATACCTCATTGTGTTCATGGAAGGATCGGAGAACAACGCCTGCATGTACTCAGGATACATGCCTCCTGCGAGTTCCCGTGGAAAGGATTGCAAGCTCTTGAGCTGTTCTTCCAGCTGTTGAATTCTCCGGTCCTTGAAGTCTGCTTCAGCATGTCCAGAAGCTGCTTGAGTGTCTATATTGTGCTCTGCTGCGGTAGAGCTCGCTCCCCATGCGACTTTGACCGCTCGATCTGTGGATATTCCACCAGCTTGATATTCTTCCTGTTGTCTCGTATCACGAAACTTTTCTTGAGGATCATTCGGCGGGAGGGTCTCAGGAACTTGATTGTCGTCCTTGTGTTGCTTGTCCTTTTCAGGAGCTGTGCTAGACGCCTCCTTCAACTTTGCTTTCGTGTTGGGATCCTGTATCGTTTGACTTGTTCTCAGGACTTTCTCTTCGTTCGCTTCGATCTGCTTTCGCTGTTCCTGATTCAACAATCTTCCTGGGGCGTTCTGCCTCTGAATAGCTCGATTCGCGTCTTCAAGCTGCTTCTCGAGATCTTTTATCTTTTTTTGATAGAAAGTACGAACGTCAGACATCTGTTTGTCAACCTCCTTCTTGGAGAGACTCGCTTCTTTGCCCCCTTGTTTCAACAGAAGCTTGTTGCTGAGCTCCTTGTTCGTCGTTTGCAGAGAAGCTATTCTCTTCTCATACGCAGTTCTTGCATTTTCTGTCTCTTGTCGCAGAACACGGATTCGTTTTTCGGTATCAGAATGCATCTCATCGATCTCTTGCTCAAGACTTTTTACTTTGAGCTGAAGATCCTGCACGACTTCAATCTCCTCTGCACTCGGCTGTGCGGCTCTGATGAGATCCTTGACAATGTTGGGCTCCTGCTCCCTCTCCCTCTTCTCCTTTTCCAGCTCGGAGATCTGATTACATCCCCGGTCAAGTCTTTTTGAGTGTACAGGAAGCAATACCTTCTTCTTCAAGTTCTTCACAAGCTTGGATTCTCCCTTCATTCCACTGTTCTCAAGTTCTGTTCCGAGGTTTGAATTCTTCTCTTCGAGCTGATGTACTTGTCTCTTCAGCTCACCTATCTCCCTCTCCTGAGACCTCAGCAACTGATCGTTCTTTGTAATGATTTCTTGATTTTCCGAGTACCACTGGACATTGCCTAGTCAGCACCAGAACATGTATTCATGTTCGTATAGCTTCACCTGGATTCGCGCCATGAGGTCTGTCTTCTCAAGGTCGAACTGCATTCTTTCTCTCTTCAATAAAGATTGCAGCTGTGCCACCTCGTTCTCATGCTCCACCAGCCTGTTTAAGTCCACCCCTGCCAGTTTTCCTTCTAACTCTTTCTTGGCTTTTCTCAACCGATCAATTTCCTGAAGAGAATTGCATCAGCACCGTGGTGAAATCAGCGAAGTACCTTACAAATTTCAGTTCTTGCTGCTGCTGCAAATTCTGTCTGCGCTCTGCTTCAAGCTCTTCGACTACCTTTGCCACTTCTAGCTTGGAGGCAAGATCGCCGGCCTGAAAAGAAGCACTATGAGCTAATGCTCACAGAGAGGAAGCTCCTGCTTGGCGACTTTCACCTGCCCAGAACTCCGACGAATCACTCTTTCCGTTTCTTCTTGAAGGAATTTGATCTGTTGATTGAGCTTTTGATTCTCAAGAAAGGCGCTGTGGTCCTTTTCTCTGGCCTGAGCCTGCAGCGATTTGCATTCACCAGTTATCCGTTCATTTTCCTTCTGATAGGCCTGGAATGCGAGCAAATAAACAAGTTGTACTTCATATTGTCACTCTCAAACTACCTGAAGAAGAACCTCCTGCTCCCGAATTGCCTTCTCGAGTCTCTCTCTATCTTCCTCTGTGATGCTTGCAGGAATTTTTCCGCCTTTGGCGACAGCCTTTACCATGTCCATTGCCTCAAGTTCTTCCACTCTGAAACCAGAGATAAGAAACATAATTGCAGCATCCCTCATGCCTATACCTCTTAGACAGCACAAAATTTCGTTCCTTTGTTTCTTGAAGCTCACGATCATGTAGCTCCGCCATCTCCCGGATGCGATCGGCATGCTGCTTTCTGAGCTGATCAAGCGCACCCTCATACTCTTTGATCATCTTCTCGTGATCCTCTTTCCTGACTTGTGAGCTCAGAGGCAGGATGGCGACTGTTTGTGCCTCCTCGCTCTTGATAGACATGCCTTTTTCAGGTTTCGAAATACTCACTTGAATCGAACTCGATGGGTCTATTTTGGAGCCTTGACTTTGAATGTTTCCTTGACCAGAGTCACATTCAACTGTCACACGGAAGCTCTCGCTCGACCCATCCCCTTCCCGTGACACCTTGCTTGTGCTCCCTCCTGCCTCCTTCCGTCCAGCTCTCGTCTCCCTACCAGCCTCCTGCTGCGCCTTAGTCGAGCCTTTGCTCAGACCCTTGGCAGGTGATATGGAAGGGACCGGCGGCGGCAGAGTCTTCGCGCTCTTCCCGGCTTGGACATCCTTGAGGCCGGGACGAGGGGGAGGTTTCAGAAAGGCAGACACCGGCTTGGGATCTGATCTCGGCAGTAGCTTGGACTTCTCGGACCCTGGCGGTAGAGTAGCCGGCAGAGGCTTGAGGCCTTTCCTCTCTCTCTCCTTCTCCGTCTCCCTCGCCCAGTCGCTGTCAGACTGCCGGGGGCTGTCGTCTTTGGGCTGGAGATGCTTGGGCTCTTTATCATCTTTGCTCCCGCTGATGAACTGTTTTTCATTGGCTTCCGCAGATGCCATAAGCTCTGAGATCGCATCACTGACGCTCTCGAGCCGACTGGGCGCTTGTGGCTCTGTTGGCGTGGGATGACCTGCCACGCATGAAGGCTTCAGATAAAAGCGACTCCACACCATCCGCGTGCCGGGACGCGATGCTCATACACAATGAACTACACGAGATGTCACCTTGCAGCCCCGTCGGACGAGGAGCCGCCTCAGTCTCTTCCCCCTCTATCACACCTGCCCAGAACACGTCATATACAGCACACTGACTGAGAGTGAAGGCTGCCCCGAGTACCTTGAGGGCGCCCTTTAGCTTGCAAGGCAGTCGGCTCGTGTAAGCCCTTGCCCATGACCATCTTCTCATTTGCTTCAGCTGCAGCCAACAGGCTGACAATCTCAGTGCTTGCCAAAGTGGATTCGCTGCAAGTGTATTAGATTGGGAGTCGAAACTGTCAAGCACTTTCAATCTGATACCTCACTGCAAGCTTTGCTGGCGAATCCGTCAAGGTTTCTTCAAGGTTGTATCCTGCCCATGACGCCTTCACAGACACTTGTGATGTCCTGACATCATCCTGATAATTTCCAACTCCTGCCTTCGTGGACTCGACTTGGGGCTCTTTGCTTTCCTGAATATCTTTGTTCTCAACTTCGAGCTTTCGGTTCAGCACCGAGTAATCGACTTGTCCCATCTTCGCGACCTCTTCAAAGAATTTTCGTTTCTCCTAAGGCGTCGAGTGAGTTGGAGTACGGTTAGGGCAGAGAGTCATCAAATCAACCTCTTCTTCAGTCTCCGAGTCTGTAGCGTAAGATTGATCCTACAAAGTAACCCCAGTCTCAGGAACGATGATGAGAGGGAACAATAATCCATCACCTTCAGCGCCTCTGAAAAATCTAATTCTCGGAAAACGGTCTTCTTTGCTAGTGAATCTTTGTTCTCCTGACCCAGTCTCGTGATCTCACTTGTTCCCGTCTGGTTTGATAACTGTGCTGGAATGCTCGAGTCTTTACCGACCGAAGTATCTACCAGAGTCTCTGCGCGCCTCGTTAGTGGTTCCTTCTCCTTGCTCTCGTTTTCTTTTGTTTGAGCTTTCTGGTTGTCGTTTGGCTCATCATCATCATCATCCCAGTCGTCTTCGTACACTTCTATTTCCTCTTCCACCGCGTTCTCTCCCATAGAGGGGCTAGGAGCTCTTGGGTGCACTGGCTTCTCCTCTCGAGTCTGTACGAGTAGTTTCCTCGGATTGCTTTCGTCCTCCTCCTTTGACTTAGAAAGGTGCGACGACCGAACTTCCGCAGTCTTTTCTGCCGGCTTTTCACGCGGGGGATCAACTGCTTTAGAAACATGCACAGGCTTGAAGCCTAGGGACCTGCCAGATCAGATATAAGACAGAGCTCTTGTTCACATCAAGATGACAAGTCAGAACTCTCACATATAAGACAGAGCTCTTGTTCACATCAAGATGACAAGTCAGAACTCTCACATATAAGACAGAGCTCTTGTTCACATCAAGATGACAAGTCAGAACTCTCAGATACAAGACAGAGCTCTTGTTCACATCAAGATGACAAGTCAGAACTCTCACATATAAGACAGAGCTCTTGTTCACATCAAGATGACAAGTCAGAACTCTCAGATACAAGACAGAGCTCTTGTTCACATCAAGATGACAAGTCAGAACTCACGCTGCAAACTGCCCTGGTTTCATGGGGGCAAAAACACCCTTGGCTCCTCCATGATTTCCGACGCTAGTCCTCTCCTCTGACTCTCCTTTGTGATGAGATCTGGTTCTGAAGGAGGAGTCCAGTGATGACTTGCTTCCCCCGGGGCTGAAGTTTCCGCTGATATCTCCTATCGAGCTCTCCTCCGTAGAGTCTTCTGCCATAAACCTACAGTGATTGACATCAGTGGCTGCTGCCATCGCCCTGACGCCTCTAGTTCCATCAAAGACCATCACCTTTCAAAGCTGTCGTAGCGAGATGTCTTCCTCTGCTCCTTGCCGCTCGTGGTCTTCTCCTCCTTCATGCTCCCTCTCGCCTTCTCCTCCCTCCCCCTCAGCATTTCTTCATGGAGCTCTTGCGCGGGAAAATTGCCAAAAGACTGATGCAACCGCGAAAGCTGGTGGACCACTTGTAGTCTCATACAGCCCAGCATACAGCCCATTCAACGGACACAGCACAGCCCGGGTGACAGCCCGGCCTGGGATAACGGACGGTCTGACGGCAGGTCCGACGGTCTGAGTCTGCTGCCGGTCTCGGCAACACAGACAAGTACCTAACGTAGTTCTCTCAAAGTGTGCGAGATTTTCTCGAGGTAGCTCGTCCTGCTTGTGCTCCCTCCTGCCTCCTTCCGTCCAGCTCTCGTCTCCCTACCAGCCTCCTGCTGCGCCTTAGTCGAGCCTTTGCTCAGACCCTTGGCAGGTGATATGGAAGGGACCGGCGGCGGCAGAGTCTTCGCGCTCTTCCCGGCTTGGACATCCTTGAGGCCGGGACGAGGGGGAGGTTTGTTTCAGAGAGGCAGACACCGGCTTGGGATCTGAGGCCCTTGCCCACGACGAGCTTCTCGCGACGACATCTACAAGCCTTGTAGGCGGCAAGCAAGCGCCACTCCTAGCAGACTGACGGCTGACGGCAGGCCCGGTCCAAAGCATAGCCAGACCGTCTCCCACCATCCCTGCTACTCGTGCGCTAGAGGCCGGGTGAGCATGGTGCAGATGTCTGTCTTTCGCGTGCTCTTCATGTACAAGCCCTGGTCTAGAGTCCTACCGACTCTCTCTACGGGACGGTCGGGACTGACGAGCCGGGGCCGGGCGTCCGATCGACCTACACTCGAAGCATTGCGATCGCTGCTGGGCGTGCTGGCAGAGCACTATCTCTCCTGCACTCCCGGCGAAGAGAGCGGCGAGGTCGGTGCCGGCAGAGAGCATGTGGGCGACGTCTGGCGGGGGCTGGGGGCCGAGGCAGGCGGGGGAGCTTGCAGCGGGAGACAGCCTGCAGTCCTTGCATGTAGATCGCCTCCGGGCATGGATACAGATGCTGGCTCCCCCGCACTCCTTGCACTGAGATCGTATCCGCCCATGGGCACAGATGCTGGCTCCCCCGCACTCCTTGCACTGAGATCGTCTCCGCCCATGGGTACAGATGCTGGCTCCCCCGCACTCCTTGCAGCAAGATCGCTGGCGCCCATGGGCACAGATGCTGGCTCCCCCGCACTCCTTGCACTTATCTCGCTCGCGCCCATGGGCACAGATGCTGACTCCCCCGCACTCCTTGCACTTAGCTCGCTGGCGCTGATGGATACAGATGCTGGCTCCCCCGCACTCCTTGCACTGAGATCGCTGGCGCCCATGGGTACAGATGCTGGCTCCCCCGCAATCCTTGCACTTAGCTCGCTCGCGCTGATGGGTACAGATGCTGGCTCCCCCGCACTCCTTGCACTTAGCTCGCTCCCGCCCATGGGTGCAGATGCTGGCTCCCCCGCACTCCTTGCACTTATCTCGCTGGCGCCCATGGGTACAGATGCTGGCTCCCCCGCACTCCTTGCACTGAGATCGCCTGCGCCCATGGGCACAGATGCTGGCTCCCCCGCACTCCTTGCATCGAGATCGTATCCGCCCGTGCTCGCATGCCTTCCCGGATCCTGTCTGCTTTCTTCCCCCTCCCGGCTGGGCGTCGCCTGCTGCCAGCTTCGTCTCGTGGGCTCCTCCTGGCCCCGCGGAGCTCTCTGTCCTCGCTCGCTTGCTGCGAGGGCGGGAGGGGCTGGAGGAGCCTCGCGCCATGTCTCGCGTCAGGATCAGCGCAAACATGCCGTCTGGTGTGCGGTACCGGTGAGGGTCGGGCTGGGGTAGTGAGAGGGACGCGCAGGGGGTACAGAGGGGGAAGAAGGAGGGGTAGGGGCGGAGGGTACCGGTGGGGGGGTAGGGGGGGATGGAGAAAAAGGCGGGAAGATGAAAGTTTGTGGGTTGGTAGGGGAGGGTATCACAGCTATGACCTGATAGAGGTCTGCTACGAGGTGTCCTAGGACCCGGGGCCTGTGGGGCGGGCCCAACAACCCGAGAGAGGCAGTAGAGTCAAGGACAAGGTTGAGTGTGACCCGTCAGGGTAGGAGATGACGGACACACAGCACTCGCTCCTTCACCACCGGCACTCTCACTCTTGTATGATCCCCTCGGTGCGAAACCCACGATACAGCCACACGCTCAGCTCAGGGCACGAGCTGCTGTCGGTATCGGTGAGGTGCAGATGCGTCGAGTCCGCGTGTGGGTCGAGGACCGCGTTCCCAAGAAGCTCAAAGGGTCATGAGTAGGCAACACAACAGCAGTGTGTTGTGACGATGGCGAGTGTGATCAAAGAGTGAGAGAGAGGCAGAGCAGGAGGTGTGTTTTATTTGAGAGAAGGTGCCGAGATCGTCTCAGTGCCAATGAGTTGCAAATGACAAAGAAAGCGGGACTTTCAGATCAGGATTGAGAGAAAGGGAAATGAGTCAGCGATAGTTTCCTGATGCTGGTCTGTGATGGAGAGAGGGTCGCCCAGTGGCAGAGCAGCGGCAATAGTCAACGCACCCGCAGAGAGCCAGAGCCAGAGAGAGCACACAGGACCCCCGTCCTTCTCCTGACCAAGTGCGGGGAAAGGACCCCTCATCAGTACTGCTCGTACGCCAAAATGGATTGGAGGAAAGCCAACTCTTCGTCGTCATCTCTCAACATGGTACCACCCCGTCTCACTGAGCTCCTTGGCCAGAGGAGCCTCGCGAGATAAGCTAGAGAGTTGCTACTCTATCAGCACTACTACCCCCGGGTGCTACCTCAGAGCTAACAGTCTACAGCTGACTACCGGTGCTCTTGAGCTCGATTCACACTTGACTCCAAAGGTCAGCTGGCGTGCTCACCGACCTTACTTGGCAGGAATCAGAGCCAACCGTCGTCACACCAGCATCTCGATCCATCGTGACAAGCAAGTCACAACAGAGCGATACTCTAGCGTACTTGAAGGAGGGTCTATCCCCTCCCTACCCTCCTCCAGCCCCAGCCGCCAGGTGTGAGGGAGGGTTGACGGGAGGTCTAGGGGTAGGGAGGGAGATAGGGACGGGAGAGGAGAGCAGGCAAGACAAAGAGGCAGGGGGGAAGTCAAACGGCTCATGCTCGATGCCTCAATGCAACGGGGATAGGAGAGGAAGCACAAGGGAAACTCGTCGCAAGGCTCACCCGAGACGTGGCTCCCTTCATAGTCCAGCTCCCCAAGCGACAGAGGCCCTCGGGTCTTGCCCCTTCCATCCCCTCACTCCATTCTTACACCTCACATGCCTTGCTCTCCTTCCTTCCTCCGCGGCAAGAGCTAAGCACACCCCTGCATTCCCCTGCTGCAGACCAGGTAGGGTCTGTGCCCCGGTGCGACCCAAGGAGACGACGAGGCAGTCCTTGAGGTGCTTCAGAGGGTCCTTGCGAGGCTTGAGACCCGGTTGTTCTCCTGCTTGCTACCACCCCCCTCGCCTCCACAAGCCCCGTCACACCCCTGCTTCCACCCCGAAGGAGGCCGCAGGGTCCTCAGCCGGCAGGGGTGTTCCGTGTAGGGAACACCGGTAGGGCCGTTGGCCGGGGCTTGACAGCAGGGCCCCGTCAGGGTCCCTCCCCACAGACGGGTACCGCAATGGAGGCCGGCAAGGGGGGGGAGATAGGTAGGGTAGGGAAGTGAAGTAGACGTCATCGAGCTGCGTTGACTAGATCACTACCAGCATGCGCTCGTCTCTCCTGCTCGCTAGCACATGACCAGCACTTGCTCGCGTGCCTGGTGCTGGTGCTGGTGCCGGGTAGGTTGCGGGAGATCGTAGCCTTGACCCGAGGGCCGGAGCTGACTGCGGTGTAGGGATGACTCAACGCACGGCAGCTCTCCCTCGACCCATCCCCTTCCCGTGACACCTTGCTTGTGCTCCCTCCTGCCTCCTTCCGTCCAGCTCTCGTCTCCCTACCAGCCTCCTGCTGCGCCTTAGTCGAGCCTTTGCTCAGACCCTTGGCAGGTGATATGCAAGGGGCCGGCGGCGGCAGAGTCTTCGCGCTCTTCCCGGCTTGGACATCCTTGAGGCCGGGACGAGGGGGAGGTTTGTTTAAGAGAGGCAGACTCCGGCTTGGGATCTGAGGCCCTTGCCCACGACGAGCTTCTCGCGACGACGTCTACAAGCCTTGTAGGCGGCAAGCAAGCGCCACTCCAAGCAGACTGACGGCTGACGGCAGGCCCGGTCCAAAGCAGAGCCAGACCGTCTCCCACCATCCCTGCTACTCGTGCGCTAGAGGCCGGGTGAGCATGGTGCAGATGTCTGTCTTTCGCGTGCTCTTCATGTACAAGCCCTGGTCTAGAGTCCTACCGACTCTCTCTACGGGACGGTCGGGAGGCGTCCGATCGACCTACACTCGAAGCATTGCGATCGCTGCTGGGCGTGCTGGCAGAGCACTATCTCTCCTGCACTCCCGGCGATGAGAGCGGCGAGGTCGGTGCCGGCAGAGAGCATGTGGGCGACGTCTGGCGGGGGCTGGGGGCCGAGGCAGGCGGGAGAGCTTGCAGCGGGAGACAGCCTGCAGTCCTTGCACTTAGATCGCCTCAGCGCATGGAAACAGATGCTGGCTCCCCCGCACTCCTTGCACTGAGATCGCTGGCGCCCATGGATGCAGATGCTGGCTCCCCTGCACTCCTTGCACTTAGCTCGCTCCCGTCCATGGATACAGATGCTGGCTCCCCCGCACTCCTTGCACTGGGATCGTATCCGCCCATGGGTACAGATGCTGGCTCCCCCGCACTCCTTGCACTTAGCTCGTTCGCGCCCATGGGTACAGATGCTGGCTCCCCCGCACTCCTTGCACTGAGATCGCCTCCGCGCATGAATGCAGATGCTGGCTCCCCCGCACTCCTTGCATGTAGATCGCTGGCGCTGATGGGCACAGATGCTGGCTCCCCCGCACTCCTTGCAGAAAGATCGCTCCCGCCCATGGGCACAGATGCTGGCTCCCCCGCACTCCTTGCACCTAGCTCGCTGGCGCTCATGGGTACAGATGCTGGCTCCCCCGCACTCCTTGCACTGAGATCGTCTCCGCCCATGGATGCAGATGCTGGCTCCCCCGCACTCCTTGCACTGAGATCGCCTCCGCCCATGGGTACAGATGCTGGCTCCCCCGCACTCCTTGCACTTATCTCGCTCCCGCCCATGGGTACAGATGCTGGCTCCCCCGCACTCCTTGCAGAAAGATCGCTCCCGCCCATGGGCACAGATGCTGGCTCCCCCGCACTCCTTGCACTTAGCTCGCTCCCGCCCATGGGCACAGATGCTGGCTCCCCCGCACTCCTTGCACTGAGATCGTATCCGCCCGTGCTCGCATGCCTTCCCGGATCCTGTCTGCTTTCTTCCCCCTCCCGGCTGGGCGTCGCCTGCTGCCAGCTTCGTCTCGTGGGCTCCTCCTGGCCCCGCGGAGCTCTCTGTCCTCGCTCGCTTGCTGCGAGGGCGGGTGGGGCTGGAGGAGCCTCGCGCCATGTCTCGCGTCAGGATCAGCGCAAACATGCCGTCTGGTGTGCGGTACCGGTGAGGGTCGGGCTGGGGTAGTGAGAGGGACGCACAGGGGGTACAGAGGAGGGAGAAGGATGGGTAGAAGAGGGTACAGAGGGGGGAGCAGGAGGGGTAGGAGGGATTGTGTGTAAGGGGGTAGCGAGCTGTACTGGGGTAGGGGCGGAGGGTACCGATGGGGGGGGGGGGGTAGGGGGGTGGAGAAAAAGGCGGGAAGATGAAAGTTTGTGGGTTGGTAGGGGAGGGTATCACAGCTATGACCTGATCGAGGTCTGCTACGAGCTGTCCTAGGACCCGGGGCCTGTCGGGCGGGCCCAACAACCCGAGAGAGGCAGTAGAGTCAAGGACAAGGTTGAGTGTGACCCGTCAGGGTAGGAGATGACGGACACACAGCACTCGCTCCTTCACCACCGGCACTCTCACTCTTGTATGATCCCCTCGGTGCGAAACCCACGATACAGCCACACGCTCAGCTCAGGGCACGAGCTGCTGTCGGTATCGGTGAGGTGCAGATGCGTCGAGTCCGCGTGTGGGTCGAGGACCGCGTTCCCAAGAAGCTCAAAGGGTCATGAGGACGCAACACAACAGCAGTGTGTTGTGACGATGGCGAGTGTGATCAAAGAGTGAGAGAGAGGCAGAGCAGGAGGTGTGTTTTATTTGAGAGAAGATGCCGAGAACGTCTCAGTGCCAATGAGTTGCAAATGACAAAGAAAGCGGGACTTTCAGATCAGGATTGAGAGAAAGGGAAATGAGTCAGCGATAGTTTCCTGATGCTGGTCTGTGATGGAGAGAGGGTCGCCCAGTGGCAGAGCAGCGGCAATAGTCAACGCACCCGCAGAGAGCCAGAGCCAGAGAGAGCACACAGGACCCCCGTCCTTCTCCTGACCAAGTGCGGGGAAAGGACCCCTCATCAGTACTGCTCGTACGCCAACATGGATTGGAGGAAAGCCAACTCTTCGTCGTCATCTCTCAACATGGTACCACCCCGTCTCACTGAGCTCCTTGGCCAGAGGAGCCTCGCGAGATAAGCTAGAGAGTTGCTACTCTATCAGCACTACTACCCCCGGGTGCTACCTCAGAGCTAACAGTCTACAGCTGACTACCGGTGCTCTTGAGCTCGATTCACACTTGACTCCAAAGGTCAGCTGGCGTGCTCACCGACCTTACTTGGCAGGAATCAGAGCCAACCGTCGTCACACCAGCATCTCGATCCATGGTGACAAGCAAGTCACAACAGAGCGATACTCTAGCGTACTTGAAGGAGGGTCTATCCCCTCCCTACCCTCCTCCAGCCCCAGCCGCCAGGTGTGAGGGAGGGGGTTGACGGGAGGTCTAGGGGTAGGGAGGGAGATAGGGACGGGAGAGGAGAGCAGGCAAGACAAAGAGGCAGGGGGGAAGTCAAACGGCTCATGCTCGATGCCTCAACGCAACGGGGATAGGAGAACACACACAAGCGTTGAGGGAAGCATAAGGGAAACTCGTCGCAAGGCTCACCCGAGACGTGGCTCCCTTCATAGTCCAGCTCCCCAAGCGACAGAGGCCCTCGGGTCTTGCCCCTTCCATCCCCTCACTCCATTCTTACACCTCACATGCCTTGCTCTCCTTCCTTCCTCCGCGGCAAGAGCTAAGCACACCCCTCCATTCCCCTGCTGCAGACCAGGTAGGGTCTGTGCCCCGGTGCGACCCAAGGAGACGACGAGGCAGTCCTTGAGGTGCTTCAACCGGTAAGGCCGTTGGCCGGGGCCTGACAGCAGGGCCCCTTCAGGGTCCCTTCCCACAGACGGGTACCGCAATGGAGGCCGGCAAGGGGGGGGGGAGATAGGTAGGGTAGGGAAGTGAAGTAGACGTCATCGAGCTGCGTTGACTAGATCACTACCAGCATGCGCTCGACTCTCCTGCTCGCTAGCACATGACCAGCACTTGCTCGCGTGCCTGGTGCTGGTGCTGGTGCCGGGTAGGTTGCGGGAGATCGTAGACGGATGGCGGTACGGACATGGAGGACGTCGGCATGGCGCGGTGTGAGACAGACAGGCCTGCATGGGTCAGCTGGCATCGATCGACTTGCGTGGAGCAGCCGCACGAGCGTCCTCCTCCTCTACGCGCGCGGGGGGCAAGAAGCGAGAGGCTGCTCGAAGGCTCCTTGCCTTGCGTGCAGGAGCTCCGTCGGTGGAGGGTCTTGATCGTGAGAGAAGCCCCACCCCTTGCATCCGGTGGACATGATCTGTACCTCCACCATCAGACCTCGAGGAGGTGTGCGGTATGAGCCTTGACCCGAGGGCCGGAGCGGACTGCGGTGTAGGGAGAGCTCCTCGACTAGCGTCGATGCCGGAGCTGACTGCGGTGTAGGGATGACTCAACGCACGGCAGCTCTCCCTCGACCCATCCCCTTCCCGTGACACCTTGCTTGTGCTCCCTCCTGCCTCCTTCCGTCCAGCTCTCGTCTCCCTACCAGCCTCCTGCTGCGCCTTAGTCGAGCCTTTGCTCAGACCCTTGGCAGGTGATATGGAAGGGACCGGCGGCGGCAGAGTCTTCGCGCTCTTCCCGGCCCTTGGACATCCTTGAGGCCGGGACGAGGGGGAGGTTTGTTTCAGAGAGGCAGACTCCGGCTTGGGATCTGAGGCCCTTGCCCACGACGAGCTTCTCGCGACGACGTCTACAAGCCTTGTAGGCGGCAAGCAAGCGCCACTCCTAGCAGACTGACGGCTGACGGCAGGCCCGGTCCGAAGCATAGCCAGACCGTCTCCCACCATCCCTGCTACTCGTGCGCTAGAGGCCGGGTGAGCATGGTGCAGATGTCTGTCTTTCGCGTGCTCTTCATGTACAAGCCCTGGTCTAGAGTCCTACCGACTCTCTCTACGGGACGGTCGGGACTGACGAGCCGGGGCCGGGCGTCCGATCGACCTACACTCGAAGCATTGCGATCGCTGCTGGGCGTGCTGGCAGAGCACTATCTCTCCTGCACTCCCGGCGAAGAGAGCGGCGAGGTCGGTGCCGGCAGAGAGCATGTGGGCGACGTCTGGCGGGGGCTGGGGGCCGAGGCAGGCGGGAGAGCTTGCAGCGGGAGGCAGCCTGCAGTCCTTGCATGTAGATCGCCTCCGCCCATGGATACAGATGCTGGCTCCCCCGCACTCCTTGCATTGAGATCGTATCCGCCCATGGGCACAGATGCTGGATCCCCCGCACTCCTTGCACTTAGCTCGCTGGCGCGCATGGGTACAGATGCTGGCTCCCCCGCACTCCTTGCACTGAGATCGCTGGCGCCCATGGGTACAGATGCTGGCTCCCCCGCACTCCTTGCACTTATCTCGCAGGCGCTGATGGATGCAGATGCTGGCTCCCCCGCACTCCTTGCATCGAGATCGCTGGCGCTGATGGATGCAGATGCTGGCTCCCCCGCACTCCTTGCACTTAGCTCGCTCCCGCCCATGGGTACAGATGCTGGATCCCCCGCACTCCTTGCACTTAGCTCGCTCGCGCTGATGGATGCAGATGCTGGATCCCCCGCACTCCTTGCACTTATCTCGCTGGCGCCCATGGGTACAGATGCTGGCTCCCCCGCACTCCTTGCATCGAGATCGCAGGCGCTGATGGATGCAGATGCTGGCTCCCCCGCACTCCTTGCACTTAGCTCGCTCCCGCCCGTGCTCGCATGCCTTCCCGGATCCTGACTGCTTTCCTCCTCTTCCCGGCTGGGCCTCGCCTGCTGCCAGCTTCGTCTCGTGGGCTCCTCCTGGCCTCGCGGAGCTCTCTGTCCTCGCTCGCTTGCTGCGAGGGCGGGAGGGGCTGGAGGAGCCTCGCGCCATGTCTCGCGTCAGGATCAGCGCAAACATGCCGTCTGGTGTGCGGTACCGGTGAGGGTCGGGCTGGGGTACTGAGAGGGACGCGCAGGGGGTACATAGAGGGCAGAAGGAGGGGTAGGGGGTAGCGAGCTGTACCGGGGTAGGGGCGGAGGGTACTGGTGGGGAGGGTAGGGGGGTGGAGAAAAAGGCGGGAAGATGAAAGTTTGTGGGTTGGTAGGGGAGGGTATCACAGCTATGACCTGATAGAGGTCTGCTACGAGCTGTCCTAGGACCCGGGGCCTGTCGGGCGGGCCCAACAACCCGAGAGAGGCAGTAGAGTCAAGGACAAGGTTGAGTGTGACCCGTCAGGGTAGGAGATGACGGACACACAGCACTCGCTCCTTCACCACCGGCACTCTCACTCTTGTATGATCCCCTCGGTGCGAAACCCACGATACAGCCACACGCTCAGCTCAGGGCACGAGCTGCTGTCGGTATCGGTGAGGTCCAGATGCGTCGAGTCCGCGTGTGGGTCGAGGACCGCGTTCCCAAGAAGCTCAAAGGGTCATGAGGACGCAACACAACAGCAGTGTGTTGTGACGATGGCGAGTGTGATCAAAGAGTGAGAGAGAGGCAGAGCAGGAGGTGTGTTTTATTTGAGAGAAGATGCCGAGATCGTCTCAGTGCCAATGAGTTGCAAATGACAAAGAAAGCGGGACTTTCAGATCAGGATTGAGAGAAAGGGAAATGAGTCAGCGATAGTTTCCTGATGCTGGTCTGTGATGGAGAGAGGGTCGCCCAGTGGCAGAGCAGCGGCAATAGTCAACTGCTCGTACGCCAACATGGATTGGAGGAAAGCCAACTCTTCGTCGTCATCTCTCAACATGGTACCACCCCGTCTCACTGAGCTCCTTGGCCAGAGGAGCCTCGCGAGATAAGCTAGAGAGTTGCTACTCTATCAGCACTACTACCCCCGGGTGCTACCTCAGAGCTAAGAGTCTACAGCTGACTACCGGTGCTCTTGAGCTCGATTCACACTTGACTCCAAAGGTCAGCTGGCGTGCTCACCGACCTAACTTGGCAGGAATCAGAGCCAACCGTCGTCACACCAGCATCTCGATCCATGGTGACAAGCAAGTCACAACAGAGCGATACTCTAGCGTACTTGAAGGAGGGTCTATCCCCTCCCTACCCTCCTCCAGCCCCAGCCGCCAGGTGTGAGGGAGGGGGTTGACGGGAGGTCTAGGGGTAGGGAGGGAGATAGGGACGGGAGAGGAGAGCAGGCAAGACAAAGAGGCAGGGGGGAAGTCAAACGGCTCATGCTCGATGCCTCAACGCAACGGGGATAGGAGAACACACACAAGCGTTGAGGGAAGCACAAGGGAAACTCGTCGCAAGGCTCATCCGAGACGTGGCTCCCTTCATAGTCCAGCTCCCCAAGCGACAGAGGCCCTCGGGTCTTGCCCCTTCCATCCCCTCACTCCATTCTTACACCTCACATGCCTTGCTCTCCTTCCTTCCTCCGCGGCAAGAGCTAAGCACACCCCTCCATTCCCCTGCTGCAGACCAGGTAGGGTCTGTGCCCCGGTGCGACCCAAGGAGACGACGAGGCAGTCCTTGAGGTGCTTCAGAGGGTCCTTGCGAGGGTTGAGACCCGGTTGTTCTCCTGCTTGCTACCACCCCCCTCGCCTCCACAAGCCCCGTCACACCCCTGCTTCCACCCCGAAGGAGGCCGCAGGGTCCTCAGCCGGCAGGGGTGTTCCGTGTAGGGAACACCGGTAGGGCCGTTGGCCGGGGCCTGACAGCAGGGCCCCCCCTCCCCACAGACGGGTACCGCAATGGAGGCCGGCAAGGGAGGGAGAGATAGGTAGGGTAGGGAAGTGAAGTAGACGTCATCGAGCTGCGTTGACTAGATCACTACCAGCATGTGCTCGACTCTCCTGCTCGCTAGCACATGACCAGCACTTGCTCGCGTGCCTGGTGCTGGTGCTGGTGCCGGGTAGAATGCGGGAGATCGTAGACGGATGGCGGTACGGTACGGACATGGAGGACGTCGGCATGGCGCGGTGTGAGACAGACAGGCCTGCATGGGTCAGCTGGCATCCATCGACTTGCGTTTAGCAGCCGCACGAGCGTCCTCATCCTCTACGCGCGCGGGGGGCAAGAAGCGTGAGGCTGCTCGAAGGCTCCTTGCCTTGCGTGCAGGAGCTCCGTCGGTGGAGGGTCTTGATCGTGAGAGAAGCTTCACCCCTTGCGTCCGGTGGACATGATCTGTACCTCCACCATCAGACCTCGAGGAGGTGTGCGGTATGAGCCTTGACCCGAGGGCCGGAGCTGACTGCGGTGTAGGGATGACTCAACGCACGGCAGCTCTCCCTCGACCCATCCCCTTCCCGTGACACCTTGCTTGTGCTCCCTCCTGCCTCCTTCCGTCCAGCTCTCGTCTCCCTACCAGCCTCCTGCTGCGCCTTAGTCGAGTCTTTGCTCAGACCCTTGGCAGGTGATATGCAAGGGACCGGCGGCGGCAGAGTCTTCGCGCTCTTCCCGGCTTGGACAGGCTTGAGGCCGGGACGAGGGGGAGGTTTGTTTCAGAGAGGCAGACTCCGGCTTGGGATCTGAGGCCCTTGTCCACGACGAGCTTCTCGCGACGACGTCTACAAGCCTTGTAGGCGGCAAGCAAGCGCCACTTCTAGCAGACTGACGGCTGACGGCTGGCCCGGTCCAAAGCAGAGCCAGACCGTCTCCCACCATCCCTGCTACTCGTGCGCTAGAGGCCGGGTGAGCATGGTGCAGATGTCTGTCTTTCGCGTGCTCTTCATGTACAAGCCCTGGTCTAGAGTCCTACCGACTCTCTCTACGGGACGGTCGGGAGGCGTCCGATCGACCTACACTCGAAGCATTGCGATCGCTGCTGGGCGTGCTGGCAGAGCACTATCTCTCCTGCACTCCCGGCGAAGAGAGCGGCGAGGTCGGTGCCGGCAGAGAGCATCTGGGCGACGTCTGGCAGGGGCTGGGGGCCGAGGCAGGCGGGGGGGCTTGCAGCGGGAGACAGCCTGCAGTCCTTGCATGTAGATCGCCTCCGCGCATGGATACAGATGCTGGCTCCCCCGCACTCCTTGCATCGAGATCGTATCCGCGCATGGGTACAGATGCTGGATCCCCCGCACTCCTTGCACTGAGATCGTCTCCGCGCATGGGTACAGATGCTGGCTCCCCCGCACTCCTTGCACTGAGATCGTCTCCGCCCATGGGTACAGATGCTGGCTCCCCCGCACTCCTTGCACTTAGCTCGCTGGCGCCCATGGATGCAGATGCTGGCTCCCCCGCACTCCTTGCACTTAGCTCGCTCCCGCCCATGGGCACAGATGCTGGCTCCCCCGCACTCCTTGCACTTATCTCGCTGGCGCCCATGGGCACAGATGCTGGCTCCCCCGCACTCCTTGCACTTAGCTCGCTCCCGCCCATGGGTACAGATGCTGGCTCCCCCGCACTCCTTGCATCGAGATCGCCTGCGCCCATGGGTACAGATGCTGGCTCCCCCGCACTCCTTGCACTGAGATCGTATCCGCCCGTGCTCGCATGCCTTCCCGGATCCTGACTGCTTTCTTCCCCCTCCAGGCTGGGCCTCGCCTGCTGCCAGCTTCGTCTCGTGGGCTCCTCCTGGCCCCGTGGAGCTCTCTGTCCTCGCTCGCTTGCTGCGAGGGCGGGAGGGGCTGGAGGAGCCTCGCGCCATGTCTCGCGTCAGGATCAGCGCAAACATGCCGTCTGGTGTGCGGTACCGGTGAGGGTCGGGCTGGGGTAGTGAGAGGGACGCGCAGGGGGTACAGAGGGGGGAGAAGGAGGGGTAGGGGCGGAGGGTACAGGTAGGGGGGGGGTAGGGGGGTAGGGGGATGGAGAAAAAGGCGGGAAGATGAAAGTTTGTGGGTTGGTAGGGGAGGGCTATCACAGCTATGACCTGATAGAGGTCTGCTACGAGGTGTCCTAGGACCCGGGGCCTGTCGGGCGGGCCCAACAACCCGAGAGAGGCAGTAGAGTCAAGGACAAGGTTGAGTGTGACCCGTCAGGGTAGGAGATGACGGACACACAGCACTCGCTCCTTCACCACCGGCACTCTCACTCTTGTATGATCCCCTCGGTGCGAAACCCACGATACAGCCACACGCTCAGCTCAGGGCACGAGCTGCTGTCGGTATCGGTGAGGTGCAGATGCGTCGAGTCCGCGTATGGGTCGAGGACCGCGTTCCCAAGAAGCTCAAAGGGTCATGAGGACGCAACACAACAGCAGTGTGTTGTGACGATGGCGAGTGTGATCAAAGAGTGAGAGAGAGGCAGAGCAGGAGGTGTGTTTTATTTGAGAGAAGATGCCGAGATCGTCTCAGTGCCAATGAGTTGCAAATGACAAAGAAAGCGGGACTTTCAGATCAGGATTGAGAGAAAGGGAAATGAGTCAGCGATAGTTTCCTGATGCTGGTCTGTGATGGAGAGAGGGTCGCCCAGTGGCAGAGCAGCGGCAATAGTCAACGCACCCGCAGAGAGCCAGAGCCAGAGAGAGCACACAGGACCCCCGTCCTTCTCCTGACCAAGTGCGGGGAAAGGACCCCTCATCAGTACTGCTCGTACGCCAACATGGATTGGAGGAAAGCCAACTCTTCGTCGTCATCTCTCAACATGGTACCACCCCGTCTCACTGAGCTCCTTGGCCAGAGGAGCCTCGCGAGATAAGCTAGAGAGTTGCTACTCTATCAGCACTACTACCCCCGGGTGCTACCTCAGAGCTAAGAGTCTACAGCTGACTACCGGTGCTCTTGAGCTCGATTCACACTTGACTCCAAAGGTCAGCTGGCGTGCTCACCGACCTTACTTGGCAGGAATCAGAGCCAACCGTCGTCACACCAGCATCTCGATCCATGGTGACAAGCAAGTCACAACAGAGCGATACTCTAGCGTACTTGAAGGAGGGTCTATCCCCTCCCTACCCTCCTCCAGCCCCAGCCGCCAGGTGTGAGGGAGGGGGTTGACGGGAGGTCTAGGGGTAGGGAGGGAGATAGGGACGGGAGAGGAGAGCAGGCAAGACAAAGAGGCAGGGGGGAAGTCAAACGGCTCATGCTCGATGCCTCAATGCAACGGGGATAGGAGAACACACACAAGCGTTGAGGGAAGCACAAGGGAAACTCGTCGCAAGGCTCACCCGAGACGTGGCTCCCTTCATAGTCCCAGCATGCACATGACCAGCACTTGCTCGCGTGCCTGGTGCTGGTGCCGGGTAGGTTGCTGGAGAGCGCAGACGGATGGCGGTACGGACATGGAGGACGTCGGCATGGCGCGGTGTGAGACAGACAGGCCTGCATGGGTCTGCTGGCATCCATCGACTTGCGTGTAGCAGCCGCACGAGCGTCCTCCTCCTCTTCGCGCGCGGGGGGCAAGAAGCGTGAGGCTGCTCGAAGGCTCCTTGCCTTGCGTGCAGGAGCTCGGTCGGTGGAGGGTCTTGATCGTGAGAGAAGCCCCACCCCTTGCATCCGGTGGACATGATCTGTACCTCCACCATCAGACCTCGAGGAGGTGTGCGGTATGAGCCTTGACCCGAGGGCCGGAGCTGACTGCGGTGTAGGGATGACTCAACGCACGGCAGCTCTCCCTCGACCCATCCCCTTCCCGTGACACCTTGCTTGTGCTCCCTCCTGCCTCCTTCCGTCCAGCTCTCGTCTCCCTACCAGCCTCCTGCTGCGCCTTAGTCGAGTCTTTGCTCAGACCCTTGGCAGGTGATATGCAAGGGGCCGGCGGCGGCAGAGTCTTCGCGCTCTTCCCGGCTTGGACATGCTTGAGGCCGGGACGAGGGGGAGGTTTCAGAGAGGCAATCACCGGCTTGGGATCTGAGGCCCTTGCCCACGACGAGCTTCTCGCGACGACGTCTACAAGCCTTGTAGGCGGCAAGCCAAGCAGGCTGACGGCTGACGGCAGGCCCGGTCCGAAGCATAGCCAGACCGTCTCCCACCATCCCTGCTACTCGTGCGCTAGAGGCTGGGTGAGCATGGTGCAGATGTCTGTCTTTCGCGTGCTCTTCATGTACAAGCCCTGGTCTAGAGTCCTACCGACTCTCTCTACGGGACGGTCGGGACTGACGGGCCGGGGCCGGGCGTCCGATCGACCTACACTCGAAGCATTGCGATCGCTGCTGGGCGTGCTGGCAGAGCACTATCTCTCCTGCACTCCCGGCGAAGAGAGCGGCGAGGTCGGTGCCGGCAGAGAGCATCTGGGCGACGTCTGGCGGGGGCTGGGGGCCGAGGCAGGCGGGGGAGCTTGCAGCGGGAGACAGCCTGCAGTCCTTGCATGAAGATCGCCTCCGGGCATGGATGCAGATGCTGGCTCCCCCGCACTCCTTGCACTGAGATCGCCTGCGCCCATGGGCACAGATGCTGGCTCCCCCGCACTCCTTGCATCGAGATCGTATCCGCCCGTGCTCGCATGCCTTCCCGGATCCTGTCTGCTTTCTTCCCCCTCCCGGCTGGGCCTCGCCTGCTGCCAGCTTCATCTCGTGGGCTCCTCCTGGCCCCGTGGAGCTCTCTGTCCTCGCTCGCTTGCTGCGAGGGCGGGAGGGGCTGGAGGAGCCTCGCGCCATGTCTCGCGTCAGGATCAGCGCAAACATGCCGTCTGGTGTGCGGTACCGGTGAGGGTCGGGCTGGGGTAGTGAGAGGGACGCGCAGGGGGTACAGAGAGGGCAGAAGGAGGGGTAGGGGTGGAGGGTACCGGGTTAGGGGAGGGGTAGGGGGGTAGGGGGATGGAGAAAAAGGCGGGAAGATGAAAGTTTGTGGGTTGGTAGGGGAGGGTATCACAGCTATGACCTGATAGAGGTCTGCTACGAGGTGTCCTAGGACCCGGGGCCTGTCGGGCGGGCCCAACAACCCGAGAGAGGCAGTAGAGTCAAGGACAAGGTTGAGTGTGACCCGTCAGGGTAGGAGATGACGGACACACAGCACTCGCTCCTTCACCACCGGCACTCTCACTCTTGTATGATCCCCTCGGTGCGAAACCCACGATACAGCCACACGCTCAGCTCAGGGCACGAGCTGCTGTCGGTATCGGTGAGGTCCAGATGCGTCGAGTCCGCGTGTGGGTCGAGGACCGCGTTCCCAAGAAGCTCAAAGGGTCATGAGTAGGCAACACAACAGCAGTGTGTTGTGACGAGGGCGATTGTGATCAAAGAGTCAGAGAGAGGCAGAGCAGGAGGTGTGTTTTATTTGAGAGAAGATGCCGAGATCGTCTCAGTGCCAATGAGTTGCAAATGACAAAGAAAGCGGGACTTTCAGATCAGGATTGAGAGAAAGGGAAATGAGTCAGCGATAGTTTCCTGATGCTGGTCTGTGATGGAGAGAGGGTCGCCCAGTGGCAGAGCAGCGGCAATAGTCAACGCACCCGCAGAGAGCCAGAGCCAGAGAGAGCACACAGGACCCCCGTCCTTCTCCTGACCAAGTGCGGGGAAAGGACCCCTCATCAGTACTGCTCGTACGCCAACATGGATTGGAGGAAAGCCAACTCTTCGTCGTCATCTCTCAACATGGTACCACCCCGTCTCACTGAGCTCCTTGGCCAGAGGAGCCTCGCGAGATAAGCTAGAGAGTTGCTACTCTATCAGCACTACTACCCCCGGGTGCTACCTCAGAGCTAAGAGTCTACAGCTGACTACCGGTGCTCTTGAGCTCGATTCACACTTGACTCCAAAGGTCAGCTGGCGTGCTCACCGACCTTACTTGGCAGGAATCAGAGCCAACCGTCGTCACACCAGCATCTCGATCCATGGTGACAAGCAAGTCACAACAGAGCGATACTCTAGCGTACTTGAAGGAGGGTCTATCCCCTCCCTACCCTCCTCCAGCCCCAGCCGCCAGGTGTGAGGGAGGGGGTTGACGGGAGGTCTAGGGGTAGGGAGGGAGATAGGGACGGGAGAGGAGAGCAGGCAAGACAAAGAGGCAGGGGGGAAGTCAAACGGCTCATGCTCGATGCCTCAACGCAACGGGGATAGGAGAACACACACAAGCGTTGAGGGAAGCACAAGGGAAACTCGTCGCAAGGCTCATCCGAGACGTGGCTCCCTTCATAGTCCAGCTCCCCAAGCGACAGAGGCCCTCGGGTCTTGCCCCTTCCATCCCCTCACTCCATTCTTACACCTCACATGCCTTGCTCTCCTTCCTTCCTCCGCGGCAAGAGCTAAGCACACCCCTGCATTCCCCTGCTGCAGACCAGGTAGGGTCTGTGCCCCGGTGCGACCCAAGGAGACGACGAGGCAGTCCTTGAGGTGCTTCAGAGGGTCCTTGCGAGGCTTGAGACCCGGTTGTTCTCCTGCTTGCTACCACCCCCCTCGCCTCCACAAGCCCCGTCACACCCCTGCTTCCACCCCGAAGGAGGCCGCAGGGTCCTCAGCCGGCAGGGGTGTTCCGTGTAGGGAACACCGGTAGGGCCGTTGGCCGGGGCCTGACAGCAGGGCCCCGTCAGGGTCCCTCCCCACAGACGGGTACCGCAATGGAGGCCGGCAAGGGGGGGAGAGATAGGTAGGGTAGGGAAGTGAAGTAGACGTCATCGAGCTGCGTTGACTAGATCACTACCAGCATGCGCTCGACTCTCCTGCTCGCTAGCACATGACCAGCACTTGCCCGCGTACCTGGTGCTGGTGCTGGTGCCGGGTAGGTTGCGGGAGATCGTAGCCTTGACCCGAGGGCCGGAGCTGACCGCGGTGTAGGGATGACTCAACGCATGGCAGCTCTCGCTCGACCCATTCCCTTCCCGTGACACCTTGCTTGTGCTCCCTCCTGCCTCCTTCCGTCCAGCTCTCGTCTCCCTACCAGCCTCCTGCTGCGCCTTAGTCGAGCCTTTGCTCAGACCCTTGGCAGGTGATATGCAAGGGGCCGGCGGCGGCAGAGTCTTCGCGCTCTTCCCGCCTTGGACATGCTTGAGGCCGGGACGAGGGGGAGGTTTGTTTCAGAGAGGCAGACTCCGGCTTGGGATCTGAGGCCCTTGCCCACGACGAGCTTCTCGCGACGACGTCTACAAGCCTTGTAGGCGGCAAGCAAGCGCCACTTCTCCTAGCAGACTGACGACTGACGGCAGGCCCGGTCAAGCAGAGCCAGACCGTCTCCCACCATCCCTGCTACTCGTGCGCTAGAGGCCGGGTGAGCATGGTGCAGATGTCTGTCTTTCGCGTGCTCTTCATGTACAAGCCCTGGTCTAGAGTCCTACCGACTCTCTCTACGGGACGGTCGGGAGGCGTCCGATCGACCTACACTCGAAGCATTGCGATCGCTGCTGGGCGTGCTGGCAGAGCACTATCTCTCCTGCACTCCCGGCGAAGAGAGCGGCGAGGTCGGTGCCGGCAGAGAGCATGTGGGCGACGTCTGGCGGGGGCTGGGGGCCGAGGCAGGCGGGGGGGCTTGCAGCGGGAGGCAGCCTGCAGTCCTTGCATGTAGATCGCCTCCGGGCATGGGTACAGATGCTGGCTCCCCCGCACTCCTTGCATCGAGATCGCTGGCGCCCATGGGTACAGATGCTGGCTCCCCCGCACTCCTTGCACTTAGCTCGCTCCCGTCCATGGGCACAGATGCTGGCTCCCCCGCACTCCTTGCACTGGGATCGTATCCGCCCATGGGCACAGATGCTGGCTCCCCCGCACTCCTTGCACTTATCTCGCTGGCGCTGATGGGTACAGATGCTGGCTCCCCCGCACTCCTTGCACTGAGATCGCCTCCGCGCATGGATGCAGATGCTGGATCCCCCGCACTCCTTGCATGTAGATCGCCTGCGCCCATGGGCACAGATGCTGGCTCCCCCGCACTCCTTGCATCGAGATCGCTTGCGCTGATGGATGCAGATGCTGGCTCCCCCGCACTCCTTGCACTTAGCTCGCTGGCGCTCATGGGTACAGATGCTGGCTCCCCCGCACTCCTTGCACTGAGATCGCCTCCGCCCATGGATGCAGATGCTGGCTCCCCCGCAATCCTTGCACTGAGATCGCCTGCGCCCATGGGTACAGATGCTGGCTCCCCCGCACTCCTTGCAGAAAGATCGCTCCCGCCCATGGGTACAGATGCTGGCTCCCCCGCACTCCTTGCACTTAGCTCGCTGGCGCTGATGGGCACAGATGCTGGCTCCCCCGCACTCCTTGCACTGAGATCGCTCCCGCCCGTGCTCGCATGCCTTCCCGGATCCTGACTGCTTTCTTCCCCCTCCCGGCTGGGCCTCGCCTGCTGCCAGCTTCGTCTCGTGGGCTCCTCCTGGCCCCGCGGAGCTCTCTGTCCTCGCTCGCTTGCTGCGAGGGCGGGAGGGGCTGGAGGAGCCTCGCGCCATGTCTCGTGTCAAGATCAGCGCAAACATGCCGTCTGGTGTGCGGTACCGGTGAGGGTCGGGCTGGGGTAGTGAGAGGGACGCGCAGGGGGTACAGAGAGGGCAGAAGGAGGGGTAGGGGCGGAGTGTACCGTGGGGAGGGGTAGGGGGGGGGTGGAGAAAAAGGCGGGAAGATGAAAGTTTGTGGGTTGGTAGGGGAGGGCTATCACAGCTATGACCTGATAGAGGTCTGCTACGAGCTGTCCTAGGACCCGGGGCCTGTCGGGCGGGCCCAACAACCCGAGAGAGGCAGTAGAGTCAAGGACAAGGTTGAGTGTGACCCGTCAGGGTAGGAGATGACGGACACACAGCACTCGCTCCTTCACCACCGGCACTCTCACTCTTGTATGATCCCCTCGGTGCGAAACCCACGATACAGCCACACGCTCAGCTCAGGGCACGAGCTGCTGTCGGTATCGGTGAGGTGCAGATGCGTCGAGTCCGCGTGTGGGTCGAGGACCGCGTTCCCAAGAAGCTCAAAGGGTCATGAGGACGCAACACAACAGCAGTGTGTTGTGACGATGGCGAGTGTGATCAAAGAGTGAGAGAGAGGCAGAGCAGGAGGTGTGTTTTATTTGAGAGAAGATGCCGAGATCGTCTCAGTGCCAATGAGTTGCAAATGACAAAGAAAGCGGGACTTTCAGATCAGGATTGAGAGAAAGGGAAATGAGTCAGCGATAGTTTCCTGATGCTGGTCTGTGATGGAGAGAGGGTCGCCCAGTGGCAGAGCAGCGGCAATAGTCAACGCACCCGCAGAGAGCCAGAGCCAGAGAGAGCACACAGGACCCCCGTCCTTCTCCTGACCAAGTGCGGGGAAAGGACCCCTCATCAGTACTGCTCGTACGCCAACATGGATTGGAGGAAAGCCAACTCTTCGTCGTCATCTCTCAACATGGTACCACCCCGTCTCACTGAGCTCCTTGGCCAGAGGAGCCTCGCGAGATAAGCTAGAGAGTTGCTACTCTATCAGCACTACTACCCCCGGGTGCTACCTCAGAGCTAAGAGTCTACAGCTGACTACCGGTGCTCTTGAGCTCGATTCACACTTGACTCCAAAGGTCAGCTGGCGTGCTCACCGACCTTACTTGGCAGGAATCAGAGCCAACCGTCGTCACACCAGCATCTCGATCCATGGTGACAAGCAAGTCACAACAGAGCGATACTCTAGCGTACTTGAAGGAGGGTCTATCCCCTCCCTACCCTCCTCCAGCCCCAGCCGCCAGGTGTGAGGGAGGGGGTTGACGGGAGGTCTAGGGGTAGGGAGGGAGATAGGGACGGGAGAGGAGAGCAGGCAAGACAAAGAGGCAGGGGGGAAGTCAAACGGCTCATGCTCGATGCCTCAACGCAACGGGGATAGGAGAACACACACAAGCGTTGAGGGAAGCACAAGGGAAACTCGTCGCAAGGCTCACCCGAGACGTGGCTCCCTTCATAGTCCAGCTCCCCAAGCGACAGAGGCCCTCGGGTCTTGCCCCTTCCATCCCCTCACTCCATTCTTACACCTCACATGCCTTGCTCTCCTTCCTTCCTCCGCGGCAAGAGCTAAGCACACCCCTGCATTCCCCTGCTGCAGACCAGGTAGGGTCTGTGCCCCGGTGCGACCCAAGGAGACGACGAGGCAGTCCTTGAGGTGCTTCAGAGGGTCCTTGCGAGGCTTGAGACCCGGTTGTTCTCCTGCTTGCTACCACCCCCCTCGCCTCCACAAGCCCCGTCACACCCCTGCTTCCACCCCGAAGGAGGCCGCAGGGTCCTCAGCCGGCAGGGGTGTTCCGTGTAGGGAACACCGGTAGGGCCGTTGGCCGGGGCCTGACAGCAGGGCCCCGTCAGGGTCCCTCCCCACAGACGGGTACCGCAATGGAGGCCGGCAAGGGGGGGGGAGATAGGTAGGGTAGGGAAGTGAAGTAGACGTCATCGAGCTGCGTTGACTAGATCACTACCAGCATGCGCTCGTCTCTCCTGCTCGCTAGCACATGACCAGCACTTGCTCGCGTGCCTGGTGCTGGTGCCGGGTAGATTGCGGGAGATCGTAGACGGATGGCGGTACGGACATGGAGGACGTCGGCATGGCGCGGTGTGAGACAGGCAGGCCTGCATGGGTCTGCTGGAATCGATCGACTGCGTGGAGCAGCCGCACGAGCGTCCTCCTCCTCTACGCGCGCAGGGGGCAAGAAGCGTGAGGCTGCTCGAAGGCTCCTTGCCTTGCGTGCAGGAGCTCCGTCGGTGGAGGGTCTTGATCGTGAGAGAAGCCCCACCCCTTGCGTCCGGTGGACATGATCTGTACCTCCACCATCAGACCTCGAGGAGGTGTGCGGTATGAGCCTTGGCGTAGGGATAGCTCCTCGACTAGTGTCCATGCCGGAGCTGACTGCGGTGTAGGGATGACTCAACGCACGGCAGCTCTCGCTCGACCCATCCCCTTCCCGTGACACCTTGCTTGTGCTCCCTCCTGCCTCCTTCCGTCCAGCTCTCGTCTCCCTACCAGCCTCCTGCTGCGCCTTAGTCGAGTCTTTGCTCAGACCCTTGGCAGGTGATATGCAAGGGGCCGGCGGCGGCAGAGTCTTCGCGCTCTTCCCGGCTTGGACATGCTTGAGGCTGGGACGAGGGGGAGGTTTGTTTCAGAGAGGCAGACTCCGGCTTGGGATCTGAGGCCCTTGCCCACGACGAGCTTCTCGCGACGACATCTACAAGCCTTGTAGGCGGCAAGCAAGCGCCACTCCTAGCAGACTGACGGCTGACGACAGGCCCGGTCAAGCAGAGCCAGACCGTCTCCCACTATCCCTGCTACTCGTGCGCTAGAGGCCGGGTGAGCATGGTGCAGATGTCTGTCTTTCGCGTGCTCTTCATGTACAAGCCCTGGTCTAGAGTCCTACCGACTCTCTCTACGGGACGGTCGGGACTGACGAGCCGGGGCCGGGCGTCCGATCGACCTACACTCGAAGCATTGCGATCGCTGCTGGGCGTGCTGGCAGAGCACTATCTCTCCTGCACTCCCGGCGAAGAGAGCGGCGAGGTCGGTGCCGGCAGAGAGCATGTGGGCGACGTCTGGCGGGGGCTGGGGGCCGAGGCAGGCGGGGGAGATTGCAGCGGGAGACAGCCTGCAGTCCTTGCATGTAGATCGCCTCCGCCCATGGATGCAGATGCTGGCTCCCCCGCACTCCTTGCACTGGGATCGCCTCCGCCCATGGATGCAGATGCTGGCTCCCCCGCACTCCTTGCATGTAGATCGCTCCCGCCCATGGGCACAGATGCTGGCTCCCCCGCACTCCTTGCACTGAGATCGTCTCCGCCCATGGGTACAGATGCTGGCTCCCCCGCACTCCTTGCATGTAGATCGTATCCGCCCATGGGCACAGATGCTGGCTCCCCCGCACTCCTTGCACTTAGCTCGCTCCCGCCCATGGGTACAGATGCTGGCTCCCCCGCACTCCTTGCACTTAGCTCGCTCCCGCCCATGGGTACAGATGCTGGCTCCCCCGCACTCCTTGCATCGAGATCGCTTGCGCTGATGGATGCAGATGCTGGCTCCCCCGCACTCCTTGCACTGAGATCGCTCCCGCCCGTGCTCGCATGCCTTCCCGGATCCTGACTGCTTTCTTCCCCCTCCCGGCTGGGCCTCGCCTGCAGCCAGCTTCGTCTCGTGGGCTCCTCCTGGCCCCGCGGAGCTCTCTGTCCTCGCTCGCTTGCTGCGAGGGCGGGAGGGGCTGGAGGAGCCTCGCGCCATGTCTCGCGTCAGGATCAGCGCAAACATGCCGTCTGGTGTGCGGTACCGGTGAGGGTCGGGCTGGGGTAGTGAGAGGGACGCGCAGGGGGTACAGAGGGGGAAGAAGGAGGGGTAGAGGGTACGGGTGTGAGGGGGTAGCGAGGTATACCGGGGTAGGGGCGGAGGGTACCGGTGGGTGTGTGTGGAGAAAAAGGCGGGAAGATGAAAGTTTGTGGGTTGGTAGGGGAGGGTATCACAGCTATGACCTGATCGAGGTCTGCTACGAGGTGTCCTAGGACCCGGGTCAAAAAACTTTATTATAAACTTGACCCGGCGGGCCGGGACTCTCAACAAAATATGGCCCGCGATCTGAGTCATCAGTTTACTATAAAAGCCCTAGGAATTGCTAGGAAGGTCCTAGCCTGTACACTTATTGGTCGTAGAGAGGATGCACTAGTGGTTCTAGGAAGGTCTTATCGCCTGTAGGGTTGCTATATCCAGCTGTAGGAGGGAACAACATGGCGAAAGAAATGGTAATGCAAGCAAGGGGAGCAAGGAGGAGGCAGAATGGGTAGGGAGGAGGCAGGGAAGATGATGAAAGGGATGGTAAATGATGGGAGAAGGGAAGGGAAGGGAAGGGAAGGGATGGGATGGGATGAGATGGGATGGGAAGCACCCCAACTAATTCCTACGTCTCTCAGGACAAAAACAACAAACTTGAAGCTGGCGCGTTAAAGCTGAAAGAAAATCATGAATGTAGCATGTTCTCATTCACAAGGAGAATGATACACTGAGTGAAACCCAAGATCTTTCGGAAAGCATGAAATCTCTGGTATAGTTTGATGATGGAAGTTTGATGAGTAACTGAGTATACGTGTGTAAGGCGAGAGCAAAGACTGCATCGTTGTTTCGGATTTTTCTCGTGAGTTTGTTTCAATGCTCAAAGACACATGCATCATTTCCTCCGGATCGAAGAGCAGACTCATCTTTGTCGACAGCTTCACTTTCTTTCTTTCAGATGCAACCTTTATTTGTGAACGTGGGCAATCGAACGAGGTTTTACTTCAACATGAGATTGGGCGTCTCGGAATCATTCGCAAACTTTGATCAAGCACGGATCATGTTCACAGGACCGAGTCGGACAAGCTCGATCATCACCTGGATCTCCAAGTCGCGGAGTGTCTTGGGAAGCCAGAGACAGTTCGCTTCCTCAACTTGGTTTGAAGACACAGACGAGGGGGGGCCCTGGGTCGTCGAGAAGTTGGTCTTGTATGATACGAATGCTAACGGAGTCCTGTGAGTGAGCTTCCATCCTCATCCTCATCCTCATCCTCATCCTCATCCTCATCCTCATCCTCCCTCTCCCCTTTCATCCTCATCCGCACTCTCCCCTTTCATCCTCATCCTCCCTCTCCATCCTCCCTCTCCCCTGGAGCGTTTCATTTTGTTTCCTTCTTGCCGACCAAGTCCCGTCTTATCGTTGAGATATTGATTTCTCACCTCCCATCTTCAGGTTCACCCGACAGGTCTTAGCACAAATGGCAGACAGAGTGAACTTGACAGTGTACGTGTGGACTCAGTATATGACCAACTGCTCCGCTGTTAAGGATTCGCCATGTACCGCTAGCGGTGGTCATTGCATCGATCGACAACTCGTTGCTGGCTTGATGGTAGAATGATCTTTTCTGGAGAGCAGGAGCTCTCTTGCCTGACCGTTTCATGTGATCAGCCCATGTCTCTTTGCTCTTGCTCTGGAGAGAATCTCTGGAGTGACAGTCAGATGTGCATAGATATACAGCAGGCGGCAACGTACAACAGCCAGGGTGAGTGAAGTAGTTCCTTGCCCCTTCTATAGCTTACAGGCCTCCAGTCGACCCGTCAAGCCCATTGCCGCAAGACATGAAACCATCATCCGGCTCGAGCCAGGTTGGGGGTCAGTGGGTTTCAAACTCTTCGAGCACTGGTAGCTGCTAAGATAGTAATGAAGTCCGGAGAACTGATGGGATTCGCGCAGGAAATACAGTCGCAACGAGCTTGAGGGTCGACGACAGTCCTCCTACTTCAAGTGTCGCGAACCTCCTGCAGATCTTAGGGCTCTCAGTGGTTCGTAACAGCTCAGTCTTCCCTCTCTCCCCCACTCTCTCCCTCACTCTCTCCGTTCCCCCCTAACCCCCTCTTCTCGCTCACAAGGCTACTGCAGATGATTCTGTTCCTGATCTATGCGGTGTACCTCACTTCGACACGGCTACAGGCCATCAAGCAGCTTTTCTTCTACCGCCGACCTTCCCGAGCGATGGTGAGAGGGTTGAACCCTCCTCATTCGCTTATCCTTCTGCAGCGTCGGCCGCAAGACTCCTTCTCTCACTTCGACCTGCCGCGCGTCCCCGGCAGGCAGAGCTCGTCCCTTCGGCGTTCCAGCAACTGGTGAGTGATTTCCTCTCCTTGTATCGGAGATGACCGCACTCGGGCAGGATGGATAACGACAGGAGGGAGAGGATGGATAACGACAGGAGGGAGACCTCTCGGCCAGACTTCTTTCCTACTTCATCCTCCAGGAGGCATCTCAGCGACCTTGAATCTCAACTTCCTCGGGCTTCCATGCTCCTTCCTCCTCCCCCTCCTCCCGTCTCGCTTCCTCCTCATCTCCTTCCTGGCGCGGTTCCTTCGAGGAGCACTGGAGGAAAAACAGCTGAGTGCTGCATCTGCTTCGAAGAAAGGGAGCAAGCACGCCTTCTGGTCTGCAATCTTGATCATATCTCCTCGTCCTCTCTTCTTCTCTTTCCTCTTCCTCTCTTCTTCTCTTTCCTCTTCCTCTCTTCTTCTCTTTCCTCGTCCTCTCTTCTTCTCTTTCCTCTTCCTCTCTTGTTCTCTTTGCTCGTCCTCTCTTCTTCTCTTTGCTCGTCCTCTCTTCTTCTCTTTCCTCTTCCTCTCTTCTTCTCTTTGCTCGTCCTCTCTTGTTCTCTTTGCTCCTCCTCTCTTCTTCTCTTTGCTCGTCCTCTCTTCTTCTCTTTGCTCGTCCTCTCTTGTTCTCTTTGCTCGTCCTCTCTTGTTCTCTTTGCTCGTCCTCTCTTCTTCTCTTTGCTCGTCCTCTCTTCTTCTCTTTGCTCGTCCTCTCTTGTTCTCTTTGCTCGTCCTCTCTTCTTCTCTTTGCTCGTCCTCTCTTGTTCTCTTTGCTCGTCCTCTCTTCTTCTCTTTGCTCGTCCTCTCTTCTTCTCTTTGCTCGTCCTCTCTTCTTCTCTTCCTCCTTCTCGTTGTTCGCATTATGATGCTTCTCCCTCCTCTTTCTCCTCTTCTCCTTCCTCTGACCCGCTCGTTCAGCCGTGTGGCCATTCAGACATCTGCTACGAATGCGCAGAGCACATCAAGAAAGCTGCTGGTTCCTGTCCCATCTGCAGAGTGAAAATCGCATCCGTTGTCCGAGTCCGCAACAGAAAGAGCTGATCTTTTGCTGTCATCTGTGATTCTTCTTCGTCCTCCCCCTCCCCCCCCTCTCTCCTCCTTGCAACTTCCTCTTCCCGTCTGTGGTCTACCCATATCACCTCTTTCTCCAAGCTCCACTTCCTCTCTTCTCCTCCTCCTCCTCCTCCTCCTCCTCTATCCCTCTCCACTTTCTTCACCCCCCTCGTCTCCCTCCTTCATCTGCTTCTTCATTCTCCGCTCAACTCATGGGGAGATCGATCGCTATGCTTCCCCCTCCCCTCTAAGGTGTGCGGTCACTATCGATTTCTCTCTTGTACTTGTGCTGTAATATACACGTCCCAATGATTTAGCTCAGTCGAGGGGCAAGAAAACGACGCCGCATCCATTAATGCAGAATCGAGTGTCGACTGAAAAAATGTCGTGATGATCAGGATGTCGAGAATGACGAAGACAGAGGATGAGGAGGGGCAGAGAGAGGAGCGAGAGAGGGGCGAGAGGGAGAGAGAGAGAGGGAGGGAGGAGAGAGTGAGAGAGAGGGAGGAGGAGATCCAGCAGGAGGATGGAGCAGGCGGAGAACAGAAGATAACCTGGACAGCCATCGAAGAGGAAGCCATCGGCCCAAAGCTCTCCGTGGAAGCAGCCGCAGATCCTGCCGTCTGTTCAGGTGTGAGAAAGTTTTCAGCTCCTCCTCACCGGCACTCGACTCGCTTGCAAATGGGGTGTGAGAATGGATTGCTCACCACCTGCCACCAGAAGTGAGGAGGAGGTGGAGGAGGAGGAGGAGGAGGAGGAGGGAGAGGAGGAGGAGGAGGAGGAGGAGGAGGAGGAGGAGGAGGA
>NW_005434556.1:86390-88087 GCF_000315625.1 Guillardia theta CCMP2712
GAGAGGAGGAGGAGGAGAAGGAGGTGGTGGTGGTTCTGACACTGAGCAGTTCTGAGCTTCACTCCATTATGACCTCGGGGTTCTCGACGCTGGCGGGAGGAGTTCTTGCGGCATACATCTCCATCGGGATCTCATCGGTTCATCTCATCAGTGCAAGCGTGATGAGGTGTGGAGAGGGAGAAAGAAGAGAGGAGGAGGGAGAGGAGGAGGTGAAGGAGGAGGAGGAGGAAGAGGAGGAGGAGGTGAAGGAGAAGGAGGAGATGAAGGAGGAGGAGGAGGAGGCGGAGGAGGAGGGAGAGGAGGAGGCGGAGGAGGGAAGGCAGGCAGGATGAGGGGAGGTAGGAAGGGGACGGGGAAAGGGAATCAATATGGATTATCGAGTAGTTGACGACTCGGTGTAGGGGGGCAGGACGGGGAGGGAAACAAGAGGAGGAAGGAGAAGTGAAACTTGATGGTGTTAATCATGTCAATTGTAATGGTGCTGATCATATCAATTGTAATAGTGTTGATCATCGTAACTCTAATAGTGTTATTCATATCAACTGTAATGTGTTGATCATCTTAACTCTAATAGTGTTATTCATATCAACTGTAATGTATTGATCATCATAACTCTAATAGTGTTATTCATATCAACTGTAATGTGTTGATCATCGTAACTCTAATAGTGTTATTCATATCAACTCTAATGGGGCTGCTGTTTTAGTGCTCCTGCAGCATTGGCTTTCTCCAAGATCGCGTATCCATCGGATGTCAATGAAGAGAAGACTGCAGTAGAAGAAGGTTCTGACGCACTTGAAACGTCTGCTGGATAGTTGTGATGTTTGCAAACAGTCGAAGATGCGTTGGGGAAGACAAGTGACAGCGACCTTGAAGGGATTGGAAAGGACAACGGGAGAAGTTTAGAGGAGAAAGATGTTGAGATTGGAGCAAACACCATAGAGGAGGATGAAGAGCCTTTCATGAGATCGAGCGAAGAGGAGAAATGTCAACCGCAGGAACAAGACAACCTGCTGTCTGCAGCAGCGACGGGGGTCATGAGGGGAGTGCACGTTGCTGCTGTTGTGGGGTGAGAGAAATGTTTTCTTCCTCTTGCTCAACATGTCAGGCTTCAGATGCTTCTGACTTGTTCAAATTCCTTCATCTAGTCTGTGTTTTCTATGATTGTCCTGCTCCCGCTCCCGCTCCTCCTCCTCCTCCTCCTCCTCCTCCTCCTCACATTCTCCTCCTCTCGTCCTCTCCTTTTCTCCCTTTCTCCTCTTCGCTTGCTTTATCTTCTTCTTCTCTCTTCTCACGATGATCTACAGCGGAATGCTGATCGCGTTTCTGGGGCTCGAAGCGGCGATGGACTCGTTCATCTCGTGGTGCAATTTGACAGCCGTCCATGTGCGAACAAGAACTGAAAGATGAACAACAGGTGGTTCAGTCTGATTGGAATTGAGAACGTCGATCTGAAAAAGGTTCTACACTTATCTGATATTCCATGGTTTCATCATGTTCTAAGCACCACCAAAATCCTCATCCTCCTCCTCCTCCTCCTCCTCATCATCATCATCATCATCATCATTGACTTCTCTCAGCTCTTCGGCATTCTCTTCTGGCTGCCGTCTTGGCTCATCGGCATCCCCGCGAGGTTGTTTGACAAGTTTGACAAGTTTGCACCTTCTTGACGTCAGAGTACAGAGATTGTCAACAGG
>NW_005434556.1:97277-98231 GCF_000315625.1 Guillardia theta CCMP2712
TCTCTGCTAATGCTACTTTCAGCAGTGCTGCTGCTGCTGCTGCTCCTCCTCCTCCTCCTCCTCCTCTTTTCTTGTGCTCCTGCTCCTGCTCCGTGTACTTTGCCTCCTCCTTGTCTGCCTCCTCCTCCTTTTCTTTCTTCTCCCCTTCTCCTCCTCGTTCTTCTCTTCCTCCCGGTCTCTGTCTTGGTCCTTTTTCTCTCCCTCCTCTTCCTCTTCTTCTCCTCACGCGTCACCTGCAGGTCATGTCCGCGCTCTTCTGCGGATTCGTCGCCTCCTGTTCGACAGCCTGTGTGGCAGCGATCATGGCGTAGAGACGTGAAGCTGAGGAGGAGGAGGAGGAGGAGGAGGAGGGAGAGTAGAGGCAAGAGGAGGATGAGCAGCTCAAGTCATGAGACTTTATGCGAGAAGAGCATGGAGACGGGGAAATGAAACGACGGAGAGGGAGGAGGAGGAGGAGGAGGAGGAGGAGGAGGAGGAGGAGGAGGAGGAGGAGGAGGAGGAGGAGGAGGAGGAAGGGGCACGATTGTTCAAGTTCATAATATAGCAAACGATTAAACACATTCCTGCTCTCGCGTTATGTAGCCTGTTTGAACATGTCAGCAAGAGGGAGAGAGAGGAGAAAGAGAAGAAAGAGGAGGCAGGAAGGTGAGACGAGAAAAGAGGAGGACGAGGACGAGGACGAGGACGAGGACGAGGACCTTTCGAAGTCTTGCCAGCAGGACAGGACACGCAGGTGTCATGAGGGATCATGGTATAGGCTGAGTAGTCGCAGTTGCAGTTCGTCTCTCGCGCTGAGAGGATGAAGATGGAGGAGGATACGTTGAGCCCTACCCCCGCACCCCAGGGATCTTTGCCCTCCTGCTTGCTAGATTCACATGGAAGAAGAGGGAGAAGAGAAGGAGGAGGAGGTAGAGTAGTAGTAGTAGGAGGAGGAGGTAGAGGAGGAGGAGGAGG
>NW_005434556.1:98331-109331 GCF_000315625.1 Guillardia theta CCMP2712
GAGGAGGAGGAGGAGGAGGAGGAGGAGGAGGAGGAGGAGGAGACGCAGGCGTACCAAGATCGAGCTGCATTTACCGAAACCAGCAGTGAAGAAGGAGGTCAGCGGCCTACAGAACCATCAACAATACAAAGAGAAGGAGGAGGAGAGGGTCGAGGTTGAGGTTGAGGTTGAGGAGGAGGAGGAGAAGGAGGAGGACAAGGAGAACGAAGGGCTGGGGAAGAGGAAGAAGAAGACGACAACGAAGGGAGGAAGAGGGCGAGGGCGACCAAGGGGGGGCGGGGGGATGAGGAGAAGAAGGAGAATAGGGAGAAGGAGAATAGGGAGGAGGAGGAGGAGGATTATCTTACTCATTCGAGGGTCTGCAGACGGTCTGATTGACATATGTCACGTTAGTGGCGTTAGCGACGGTTGTCAAATTCGTTGAGTTTGACGAGTTGGCGCTGCTGGGGCTGATTTGTCGGACGAGCGTCACATTACAGATGTCCCTGTCAGCTCAAGTCAATCCTGCTGCTGCTGCTGCTGCTGCTGCTGCTGCTGCTGCTGCTCGTCGTCCTCGTCCTCGTCCTTCTCCTCGTCCTTCTCCTCGTCCTCATCCTTTTCGTCCTTCCTCCTCCCTACTACTACTGCTGCTCCAGCTCCATTTTCTCCTCCTTCTCCTGCTCTCCTGCTCCTGCTCCTCTATCTAGAGTTCAGCTCACTTGGGAGCGGTGAAGTTCTGGCAGACAATCCATGGGTTCCTTCCCGTTGTCGCATCCGACTGACGTGATGAAGTCAATCCACAAAAACACATATGCTCCTCCTCCCTCCCTCCTTCCCTCCCCTCCTCCCTCCCCTCCTCGTCCCTCCCTCCCTCGTGCATCCTTCCTCTCTCTTGCTCTGCCTCCTCTTGCTCATTCCCTGCTCCTCCTCTCTCTCTTCTCCTCTGCTTCCCCTCCTCCTCCTCCTCCTCTCCCCCTGACCTCGGTGCTGTACAGCTCAAAGTCCACGTGCAGGGTGTGTCCTGGCTGGCTGGTCGTCCAGTCTTGCGTGAGGATCGAATGGAGCATCCTGCTCGACCAGAGCTTGTTGGTGTAGGCGGACGCCGTGACCTGCCGTAGTGTCAGACCCCAGCTGAAGTCGAACTCGAGGTAGATCAGCTGACCTTGTAGTAGACGAGGGCGGAAGAGTTGGAGCAGGAAGGACAGTTGCGGCGGAAGATTGAGTTTCCTGCGTGCGGGCACTTTGAGAGGAGAAGAGGAGAGGAGCAGGTAGAGGGCAGGGGGCGATGGCGAGGAGGATGCGGAGAGCGAGGAGGAGGATGCGGAGAGCGAGGAGGAGGATGCGAGGAAGGGAAGGGAGAGGGAGAGGGAGAGGGACAGGAAGAGAGAAATCAAAGAGGAAAGAACTGGAGCAGGAGGGCAGAGGGTAGCATTGTAGCAGAGGATGAAAATTTCACCGGAGAGGATCATCTGACTCCACCAGTCAGCTCCTGCGTCCAGCACATTGCCCTGCCACCCCGAGCTGCGGGAGTAGAGAAGCTTCCAGACCGTCGTCTCCTGGCAACCTGCCGCAAACTTCAGCCCGGCTCTTAACAGGCCCCTGTCCAACTTCACCTTGACACGTCTTCGTTGGCCTCCATTCTGACACCCTAGTGAGGTTCAGGTAGGATCCAGCTGGGCATGCCATGCAGAGGTTCAGAGTTTCGTCCCTGACCCCCTCAGTCGCCTCGGGGTAGCCCAACGGGGGGCTGACGTGGCAGGTGCCGTCCCCCCGGATGACAAGGGACCAGCTGAAGGCGTTGGCAACCGAGAGGGCCGGGAAGACTCCAGCTGCAGCGAGGATGCCCGTGGTGTTCGCGCAGAGGAAGGAAGAGCAGGCGAGCAGGTTGTCAAGGGGAGCTGGGATGGTCCCGTAGGGGCAGGGAACGGCAGCTGGGAGGATGCTGAAGTCACAAGCTCGCTTGCAGATGCCGTACTCGATCCGGGGGGAGAAAGACGAAGGAGCCGTGGTGCATCTCTGATCAGCTGGAGAGTAGGTGAGAGTCGTCATGAGCCCAGCTCCGCTGAAGGAGACGTCCCCCTTGCACAGGGAGGGCTGGCAGGAGGAGAGATCTGGTCAGGGGGTCAGGGGGTCAGAGGGTCAGAGGAGGGGAGGGAGTTTAAGGAAGACCTGCATCTGCAGCGAACGATGCCCCCACCCCGCAGGAGGTGCCCGGGGAGGAGAGGGAGTAGAAAGAGCAGGAGGAGGAGGACGGGCACTTGCAGGTACTCAGGGGGTCGCACAACCTGCCGCTGCATCCGATGGTGGTGGAGGAGCAGCAGCCGATGCTGACTCCAGCTATGGAGGTCGACGAGCTGCAAACACCTCCCAGAGCTTGACTGCAGCTGAGGGCAAACGGCTTGCTGTACGGGGACGTCCCTTCGTCCTCCACCAGTAGCGCGCTGGTTGAAGACTTGACGTCGAGCCTACCGAGCCGCCAGTAGTCTCCTCCTCCTCTCGAGAGCGACTTTCTCACAAGAACTCCGGAGGAGGAGATCACTTGCACCTCCTCTCCTCCGACGAAGGTCTGGCTGGAGGAGAGCAGGGGGGAGTCCTGGTGCTGGACTGCGACTGAAAGGTTGAAGGAGGTGGGAACGAAGTTGCCAGCTGACTGTTGCATGACGATCCTGATAAGGTCCGGCTTCTGCCCGAGCATCTCCCACGACGTCAGCTCGTCGTTCTTGTAGATCGCTGCCGCGCTCGAGACGTAGACTGTACCCCCCAGCTGCGCCCGCAGGCGCAAGGACGAGGGGTACATTCCCCAGCTGAGGGCCAGCACGATCTCGTTCCCAGCTGGGTTCCTGAAGATGGGGATGGACACGTTGACCGTGGTGTCGTAGACCGTTACCCTCTGCTGGGTGAAGTTGTAACCGCTGGTCTGAACCGAGATGAGGTAGGTTCCGGCAGGGATGGAAAGGGCGAAGGAGGAGGTGGCGGAGAGGTTGGAAGGAGGAAGAGGAGCGTCGGAAGAGGAGTTGAAGAGGAGCCCACCAGGACAGACCCCATCACAGCACCAGCTCAACAAGACCCTCAAGCTCGACAGCGCAAACTCCCTCGCCGTCTCTGCGTCGTAGACTCTGAAGTTGATCCGATAGTTTGGCTGCATGCCCGGGCAGGTGCCGCACCTGTAGTCGGAGGCGAGAGAGGGGCAGCCCCTGCCAGCCTTGAGGAGCCAGAGGAAGGAGGCGTCGGGGCGGAGGAAGATCGACCTGCTGGGGGCGTTGGGCTCGTTGAGGACGTAGACCAGGTAGTCCTGCTCCTTTCTCTGCATCACCCCTCCGATGTAGGGGGTGAGCACCCGGGGTAGGTTGGCTAGGAGGGGGTCATCTTGTACCTGCATGAGGGGTACTACGACGCTGAGCTGCTCGTACTGCCACCCGGTGCTAGTTGTCAAGTCCTTGCAGTAGGAAGGGCATGCGAGAACGCAGCTGCGCTCGTCCGCGTACGTCTGCGCGGTCGCAGGACACCAGAAGAACTTGGGGAAGGCGATGGCGCCATGGCAGGCGGTGACGTTGGGCCAGAGGACGCGCGGACGAGTGGAGATGGCTCCTGCTGCCATGCCGTCGGCGTACTCGAGGATGTCAATCCTGCGATCCCCCGATCGGTCGAGGATGCGGAAGAGAACTTCGGTTCCGCTGAGGTTTCCGATGGCGTACGAGGTCGCGTTGCCGACGACGCGGGAGAATTCTTGGAAGGAGAGGAAAGAATCGCGGTTGAGGTCGACCTGCGGACTTGTCAGGTAGATAAGGGAGAAAGAAGGTGAAGGAGGTGGAGGTGGAGCGGGAATCCAAACAACCTCGTAACGAAAGTTCTCTCTGAAGTAAGCTCTTGACTGCTCATAGTTGTCAAGCTTCGTAAAGTTTGCTATCTCTCCTGCAGAAAGTTGAGACCTTAGCTTTGACGTGTTTGCACTGACCGAACCAAACTGTCAAGTTGGGAACAAGTCGCGTCAAGCACTCAGTGCATTGAGAATCTTTGCAGGTCAAACATAGGGGGTCGCACCAGTACCTACAGCCGGATGAATGGGCAAGTGAACGAGAGAGTTTGCAGAGAAGCAGAAGTAGAACTGATCAATGACAATGATTGCAGATTGAAGAACAAGTACACAACACAAAGAAGCAGGTTGAATCGATGAGGAGATGAAATGATCATAATTGAGATTTTGATAATGTTCCACATACGAGAGCAAAAACATCTAAGAAGAAATCAAGGAATGAATGATGATTCATCGCATCTTGTTTTGTTGAGGTGTCAAAACTTTCTGCGACAGGTTTAGGTTTCACAGTTCTACCAGTAACGATTGCGAATGAAGCTCGAGGCGGTAGCATTTCCCTGACATGATAGGTCAGAGAAAAGCATGAGAAAAGGAAAGAAAACACAAGAGAAGGAGAGTGAGGAAAGGATGGGAAACACCGAACAGTGGGAACAAGAAAGAGGAGAGGAGCAATGATATAAATGGGGTGAAAATGAGAAGTGAAAGCAACAGGGGGAGGAAAATTCAGGGGAAGGAAAGAAGTGAAACAGAAGGAGAACAGATGGAAGGAGGTCAAAGAGAACTCACAAAGTAGGAGGAGTTGATAAGCGAGAGCCTCTGCTGCCCCGTCGTTGTCATCCACTGACCCGGGCAGGAGAGGAGGGAGCGAGACAGAGCAGACTGGAAGTTGACTGCGACAGGTAAGCGACGACGAAACACAGGAGATGCTCTTCACCTCTCCTCCTCCTCTCCCTTCCTCCCCCTCCCTGAACCTTTCGCTCTCTTCTCATCCCCTTTCCTTTCCTCTTCCGCCTCCTCGCCACACCTCTCCCACTCTTCTTCCCTCCTCCTGACCTCGTCCTTTCCTCTCCTTCTCTCTTCAGCTCTTCTTTCCCTTCCCGCCTACTCAACTCCCCTCCTCCCCTCCCCTCCAGTCTCACCTGGACATGACAGCACAGTCTTATTGCAAGTTTCCTCGTAGATGTCAGCCTGAGCCATCCAGCACACGTCACGTCCCCCTGACCAGCAGCAGACCCTCCTACCTGCAGTAGCGCGCAAGCGTCTGCCTCGTTCGCCAGCCCCAGCGTGAAGGACAGCAGCATCTCGGTGCGCTGCACAACCTTCCAAGGGCATCAGCACGTGCAGACTAGTCAGGAGCAGGACGCACTTTCGACTTCTCGTAGCCTCCCATCGCGTCCACGTCTGTTGTAGACAACAACGGCCTCTGCTTGCACCAACACACAAGAAAGTCATCACAGCCTTCACCCCAGCCTCTCCTCCTCCCCTCACCACGCTGGTGACGTTGGCGTCCTTGCCGTCGTTCCACAGGCTGTTGAAGTTGCTCAGCGTCGAGCAGTGAAACGTCCACGACCAGTCGAACGAGAACTGAAACGTCGACCCAGCATTCCGATAGCACTTGCTGCGCGAGCCAGTCACGTCCCCCCGACCGTCTTCATGTCCGTTCAGCTCACCTTGAGTCGAGGACCTGCGGCTCGTAGCAGGAAGAGCATGCCGAGTCGTAGCACATGTTGACTTTATCGCTCGCACAGTCGAACTTGATGTACATGTCTGTGTCAGCGTTGTAGAAGCACGTCCCTGATGGAGGATCCGAGGTCAGAGGAGGCGGCAACCAGCCATCATGTACCGCTGACAAACAAGAGAGCTTTCGCCGCCTCTCCTTTACAAGCGCTGACCCACGGCCACAGCACAAACACCCCGTAGCTCTGCTGGACGTTAGAGATCGCCGTCAAGTCAGCAGCCTCGAGCGAGCAGTCAACGTTGCGGTAAGTCCCTTGAGGGAGGACCGTTGACGGCACATACTGCAGCTGGGGCAGGCAAGAGGGGTTGGAGCACAGGTCCGCCATTCTGTCCTGTCTGGCCATGAAGACCATCTCGATCGGCAGCCCGTCGCACTGACTTGAGCTGCTGACCGTCGTCAAGCCGGTAGCGCAACATGCTGAGCTTGTACCTGAAGGTTGACTGCAGCACATAGAGCCCCTGAGCTTGTCCTGGGCCAAGCGCTAGCAGCAGGAGGCACATGACTGCGAGGCTGAGGGGAGGGAGAGGAGGCATGCGAGGCTGTTGAGGGAGGAGGTAGAGGCCGATCTCAGTGCATGGGAGGGATCTGTGAGCAACAATCATGAGGGAGCGAGAAAAGTCTTCCATGCCATCTCCCAGCCTCTCACTCTCAACCCCTCGGCCCTCAATGCCCGTCAGTCATGTCAACATGAGAGTGTGAAACTCTCGTGTTGACATGACTCCAACTGCTCTTGCTGTCATCAGCCTTGCGCTCATATCAACATGAGAGTTTCATCCTCGAACTGCTCTTGCTGTCATCAACCTTGCGCTCCTAGCTGCCGACTCGTCTTGATCGGACCCAGTCTCTGACTGTACATTCTCTTTCCTTTGTCCTCCTTGTTTCTCCTTCTCTCCCTGTGCCTCCTCTGCTCTGCTATGCTCTGCTCTGCTCTCCTCTCCTCTGCTCTCCTCTCCTCTGCTCTGCTCTGCTCTGCTCTGCTCTCCTCTGCTCTCCTCTGCTCTGCTCTGATCTGATCTGCTCTGCTCTGCTCTGCTCTGCTCTCCTCTCGTCTCTTCTCCTTCTCTCTTCACCCCCCCTCCCCCTGCCGCCATTGAGGTATCACTAACGGCTATTGAGCGGATAAGGCTAGTCAAGTGAGAATGGGAGGGGGAGGAGGTCAGAGGCGGCAGGAGGGAAGGGAGATGCTGGCGTGAAGCTTGTGAAGCGCTTGTAGCATGAAAGACTGGAAGAAGTGTCGATAGGTGGTGAGACGAGCTTGTAGGATGGTTGCAGTGCTGATGTGAGTGCGGAGAGAGCGTGTTCACGACGAAGAGATGTCGTTAATGCAAGATAGGATGATCTCGGACTAAGTGAGTAAGGCAAGGTTGAGTTTGAAGATTGAAATATGTTAGAGAAAGATGAAGGGACTTTTCATTACGAGCTCCATGTCTGGAATGATGTAGTAGTTGTCAATTCTGAAGAATACGATCTCATTGAAAGGTCCTCAGGTCTCGCTATCCAATCAAATCCAAACTGGGCATGTAGATGTGATTTGTGATGAGACATTTGCATACTTGCACACACACTCTTTGTTGTACGGGTTGGAAAGATGTGAATGAATAAAAATATGAAACCATGTCATGTCAGTCATCATCATGCTACAAACAGGACAATTGTTGTTATTTCATAGAGAAACATTGATGACAAAAGTTACTGTAGCCTTTCAGAACAATCTTACCCTGCTGCTAAATAAAGTCATTTTTCTTGAACCTGCCCATGGCGTCCGAGAGAAACGTTCGAACATGACGATGTATTGTCCTCAGACTCTGCACAAACATCAGTTTTAAGCTGAAGCAAATTGAGTTGAATCGACCTTCCTGATTGCATTAGAGCCAGAAGCCTGAAACCAGATAGCCTGATGCTGTAAATCCTCACTCGATCGGTCTGCCTCGATGGCTGCGAGCACGGCCTCGATGCCCCCGAGCCTCACAATCTTGACACTGTTGTCCGCGTTCAGGGCTAGGTTTCTTAGAGCTCCGCACGCCTCCTGCTGCACGGGCTGGCTGGTGGGATGTGCACGCATGGCTGCGAGCACGGCATAGAGGTGTTGTCCGCGTTGCAAGCCAGGCTCCGTACTGCTCCGCACGCCTGCTCCTGTACGGGGTGGCTTGAGGAACAAGTCTGCATGGCTGCGAGCACGGCCTCGATGCCCCCGAGCCCCGCGATCTTGACCTCGTTGTCGTCGTTGACAGCAAGGCTCTGCAGCGCTCTACATGCCTGCTGCTGTACAGCCTGGCTGGCGGGATGTACACGCATGGCTGCGAGCACGGTCGTTTCATCTCTCCCCTCCCATCAGTTCACCATTCAATACAGTGACCCCGCGTTGAGCTGAAACTGGCCCGGTCAGAACGTGACTGTGACTCTGTGAGGCTCGGGGCCGCTTGTACTAGTAACTTCAGTCTCCCGGTGGCCCGGACTCCCGGCGTCCGCCGGAGTCACTGAGCAGTCAAGCCTCTGAGGCGGGTTTCCTGAGGCTGTCAGGTTCAACCGTCCGCGATGATGGGAGACGAAGCTACTTGAGGCAGGAGAGAGAGAGATGAACAGGAGAAGACAGGCAGCAGACAAGACGATGACCATAGGAGAGGAAAGAAAGCATGATAGAGCGCGCACCTGTCTAGATGATCTTGTGAGAGCTGAGAGAGGCTGCTAGATGAACGAGTCGAGAGCCGCTCGATATCCGTCAGAGAGAAGAGTAGCGATGAGAGGAAACAACTCCCTCGACCGGTGAGCTCCTCGCCATCGTCTCATCTGCTGCTCACGTCTCCCAAGCAGCTCCCGCATGTCCTATGACTGTGTGACGGACAAGCGAAGAGCAAAGGCAAGCTGCCTCTCCAAGGTGACGCCTGCTCGCCCTCTCTTGGTGCTGCTGACGCACAAGCATCGCGAGCAGACGATCTCCGCGGTCCTCGCGACCGAGCAGGAGTCATGGTGGATGTCGAGGATACGCGAGATGTCGTGCAAGGATCTCAAGAGCATGGTCAGGATCTCAGCGCTAGAGCAACAGGTGACGAGGTCGACGGCTGTGGCGGAGACGATGCTGATGGGGGTGCTGCAGCTTGTGGGCGAGCAGACCAAGATGAAGATGCTGGAAGAGAAGCTGAGGTGCGACAGGAAGCTGCTTGCACGAGCAATGCCGTGTGCTTGCTCTGTCTACAGGGCTGACATGCTGCTGCATGGCAAGAAGCGCTTGCCGGAGCTGACATGGCTGTACAGGTCTGCAGGCCTGCAGGCAGAGGAGAACAAGTCGTTTGACATGACTCAAGTGCTGAAGATGCAGGAGGAGTGAGTTGGTGGCGGCAGGGGTGATAAGCTTGTGATGGCGAGGAATGATCAGCCGTCACAAGCAAGAGATGAAGAGGCTGCGAGAAGAGTCGCAAGGCCGCGTCGCTTGTCTCAAGGCGAGTCTGCGCTCCTTGCGCGCTGTGCGGCGACTTAGCTGGAGGAGGGCGAGAGGGAGGAGATAGGCAGGAGATGAGGAGCAGGTGGAGAAGCAGGAGGAGGAGCAGTGGGTGGATGCTTGTAGAGCTGGTGACATGCTGGAGCAGAGCAAGCTGAGGGAGGTGAAGGCTTCAAACGAGTCGATGCAGCAGGAGATCGAGCGACTGAAAGGCCTCGAGCTCGAGGTCGAGCAGCAGACGTCAAGGTGCGATCGATTGCCGTTGCAGCCGTTAGTTCGAGGTTACGGCTGCAACAGAGGCGACGGGCTGGAAGAAGACAAGACAAGGCTGAATGGGAGGCTGGAGGAGATGGAGAGAGAGATGGAGAGCAGGAGGCAGATAGAAACGCAGCAAGGAGAGCAGATCGCAAGAGCTCTTCACGACCTCAACGTGACTTGACAAGTACACCGCACACCCCAGCTGACATGAGCGCGTCAGCTCTGCCGTCAGCAGGTCGAGGACCTGAGGAGCTCAAGCTTGTTGCATGTGATACCTCATACTGCCTGTCTTGCTGGGCGAGATGCGCGTGTGAAGTTGCGTGTCTGCAAGGAACAAAAGCTGGAGGAAGCGGAAGAAGCGATGAAGGAGGTCGAACAGAAGCTACAAACATCAGAGAGCATGCGGGTGAGGTGGAGGAGAGGTGAAGGGTGCGGAGGATGAGACGAGGGTGTTGTTGGTGTGCAGGAGGTCAACGTAGAGGAGCTGGAGAAGGCGCGACAAGACAACCAGGTCTTACAGCAGAAGAATGAGATCTTGAGCAACGTCTTGGAGAGCTTGCAGGAGGATATGCGGGGGCTGCAGGTCTTGTGCGGGAGGAGAGGACATGTTGTTGTGGTAACGAGAGAGCGAAGGTGGAGTATGCGGAGATGAGGGAAGGGAAAGCTGCTTCAGACGGCAAGATTGTAGAGCTGGTAGAGTGTTGGGATGAAGAAAGGCTGTGGTGATGAGGGAGTGCTGTCAGATAAGACAGTTTGAACAAGAGAAAGATGAGTATGCTGAGGCGATGGAAGAGAGACTGAAGGTGACGTGCAAGGAAGCATGAATGATGATTGTATGGATGGAGATGATGATGATGATGATGATGATGATGATGATGATGGTGATGATGATAATGATGATGATGATGATGATGATGATGATGATGATGATGATGATGATAATGTAGATGCAGATTCAGATGACGATGATTACGATGATGATAATTCAAATGATGACGACGATGATGGAGATGATGTAGATGATGATGATGACGGAGATTATGATGATGGAGATGATGATGATTACAATGCTGACGATGGGAGCAGCAATCTGAAGAGAGAATCTCCCAGACTTTGAAGGAACTACGTCAGGTACATGTCGTGTCGAGACTGATGTGCTCGTGGCCGCACTAGCTGAACCACAGACAACAGAGCGAGAAGAAGATGTCTTCTTACACAAAGCACAACTCTCATCTTCGAGGTGAGGAGAGAGAGAGAGAGGTCAGGAGGATCGCGATGGATGACGACTACCATCACAGATGAGATCTCGTGTTTGACGCGTGCTCTCCATGTGCTGACGACATTGCAGCTCGGTGAGGAGGAGGGGACAAGAAACCCTGGGGGAGGCAGGGAGGGAGAGGTAGAAGGAGGGCGAAGGTTTGAAACCTGTCTGCAGATGTGGACGAGCAGATTTCAAAGCTTGAGGGGATGATTGTGAAACAGGCAAAGATATTCGACATGAGCGGGGGTGGAGCTTCAAGGCTTGACATTGTGAGCAGGAGGGATGGATAGAGAGCTTGAAGAACGTCTACGTGAGATCTAGTAGATGTCTTGGTGAGAGCTGATAGGTTGTCTTGCAGTCTTACCATCAGGCGAAATATCAGAACCTCGTCCGTGAATATCACTTGCTCTTCAACAGAGTCAGTCGTCTCCTGCTCCTCCTCACTTCCACCAGTCCTTCTCCTTCTCGTCCATCCTTCTGCTTTCTCCTTCTTCTCCTCCTCCTCTTTCCTTTC
>NW_005434556.1:109984-116966 GCF_000315625.1 Guillardia theta CCMP2712
GAGGAGAGAGGGGAGGAGGGAGGGGAGGAGCAAGGAGGAGGAGGGAAGAGTAAAAGAACCAGAGCAGGAGGAGGAGAGGGTTTCTTTTTGACTTCATTTTATCTTCGCTCATGGTCGTTTGTCAGGAGTCTGCGCTACAACGAGCTGCTAGTCGAATCTACACCCTCGAGATGGAGGTGAAGACGAAAAGATGCGAGAGGAACAGAGAAAGAAAAGGAAGAAGGAGGAGGAGGAGCAAAGATATGAATACATGAATGATCAGGAAATGAAAGGAGCTGGAAGAGGGAGAAGAGAAGCCTAGAACTAGAGGATCAGCAGGACGAGGAGCAGGAGGATCAAGAGGAGGAGGAGGAGGAGAAGAGCAGCGGCAGCAGCAGTAGCGGCAGCAGTGGCAGCAGCGGCAGCAGCAGCAGAGGAGGAGGAGGAGAAGAAGCAGCAGCAGCAGAGGAGGAGAAAGAGCAGCTGCAGCAGCAGCAGCAGCAGCAGCAGAGGAGCAGCAGCAGGAGGCAGGGAGCAGGATTCCCTTCAGCTTGTCTGACCGCAATCTGACTTGTCATTCAGATTGCTGACCTGCGATCTCAACATTGCAGATGAAATCTTCAAGTCAACAATTTCTGATGCTATAGAGTGTAAATATCCTGAACAATGCTGCTGCTGCTGCATCATCATCACCATCACTATCTCCATCATCACCATCATCACCATCACTATCTCCATCATCATCTTCATCAACACCATCCCCATCACCATCATCATCATCATCATCCATCTTCACGTCGCTCCTTGTCGCTGCTTGTTGTCCTTGACACGTGAAGTGACATGACAAGGGTCAATCACATGCGATGAAGACGCGAGATAGTCGCGAGGATTCGCACTGACCTCCCCATCAGACTGGCAGATAAACACTCATCGTAGAAGACTCGCACAGAGTCCCTCGCCTCTCCTCTCCTCTCCTCTCCTCTCCTCTCCTCTCCTCTCCTCTCCTCTCCTCTCCTCTCCTCTTGCCCCCTCTCTCCTCTCCTCTCTTCTCCTTCTCTGATGCTGGCGTGAAGCTGGTGAAGCGCTTGTGGCATGAAAGGCTGGCAGAAGTGTCGATAGGTCGTGAGATGAGCTTGTAGGATGATTGCAGTGCTGATGTGAGTGCAGAGAGAGCGTGTTGACGAGGTAGAGATGTCATATGATGCAAGATAGGATGATCTCAGACTGAGTGAGTAAGGTGCTGTTGTGATGCAATACTTGATCAATTGATGTACTAGATGTTGTCTGCTACAGAACATAGATGGGTAGTCAGACAGCAACTGAAGGAAACCATTGCAGCACTTCTAGAACATTCAACATCTCTTGCACAAGACTTTCTCATTACAACATGTAGATAAACAAATCACCTTGCTTTCTTTTTGTGAACCAAAACCAACCAGAAAATCTGAAGCCACTTGCTGCAAACCCTTGCTCGACAAGAAAGCCTTCATCGTCAACCTCGTCGTCGTTTCAAGCCAGATTCCATAGCGCTTGACACGCCTCCTCCCGTACCGGCGCCTAGAGGTTTAAACGCAGCTCCTAGTGGCTTGCGAGCGGCTCGAAGGGGCTTGAGAAATGGCTCCTCGTTCCTCCAGCAGTCGCCTGACAGGGCTCGAGAGCGTCTCATCGATGACGGCACCGCGACACATCAGCTCTCTCTCCAACGGCCCGAAGTCAGCTGACAGAAGCCAACGGCCATCCCCAGCTAGAGTCCACGTCATCACATGACCTTGAGACAGACAGAACACAGACAGCCTCCTCCCGTCCGGCCCCCACGCAAGCGCATCGACTCCTCCCTCGCCTCCCTCCAGCTCCTCCCGCCTCCCCGTCTCGACCTCCCACACCCACACCCTATCCCTCGACCTTGACCTTCCGCCCAGCCTCCTCCCGTCCGGCCCCCACGCAAGCGCATCGACTCCTTCCTCGCCTCCCTGCAGCTCCTCCCGCCTCCCCGTCTCGACCTCCCACACCAACACCCTATCTCCATTGATCGACCTGCCCGCCAGCCTCCTCCTGGTCGGTACTGGCACTCCTTCTGCTGACCATTCCACGGGTACCTTCTGCTCCTTTACCCATTCGAGTCTCGTCCTTTCATCCTTCTCCATGTATCGTCCAGTCAAAGCTATCCTCCCGTCCGCCATGAAGCTTATCTTCCCTATATTCTCTTGCCCCTTATCAAGCTCGAGGCAGCACTTCCCTGTCTCTATATCCCACACCCTCATCCTCCCATCCTCTGACCACGACACCAGTCTCTTCCCGTCTGCCCTCCAGCTTAGTATCTTGATCTTGCTCCCATGCGATCCCAGCTCCTTGTCACACTTTCCTGTCTCCACATCCCATACCTGTATCCTCCCGTCCCTCCTCCCTGTCGCTAGAGCCTTCCCTCCCGGCTCGAAGGCCCCGCAGCTCACATCCTCGCACTCGATCCTCGTGCTCGCTCGATCCCCGAAGTAAGCCCCGTCCAGCTGAGCTCCCTCCAGCCTCGCCTCCATGAAGTATCCGTGACTCGCGTCCACCCCCGACAGGTCAGCCCGCCTCAGGTTGGTGCGGTGGAAGATGCCGTTCCTCAAGATCGCCCCGGGCACTCGCACTCCCTCCAGGTCAAGCCCCGACAGAGCCTCCCCCGCCGCCACCAGGATCGAAGCCGCGTTCGCTGACGCCCGTCCGGCCTCCTCGCTCCCATCATCTCGCGACGCTCTCACCACCTCCACCAGCTTCTCCCTGTACTTGTCGCGCTTGCTCCGCACCACCATGGCGTGCTCCTTGATCGACTCGACCTCCTCTTGCAGCCTCACTAGCGTCAGACTCGCCGGTGCCCTCACGCGCCCGTCCTCCTGCTCACGCAGCTGCTCGAAGGTTGCCTCCGCCAGGAAGAAGCTCCGCAGCAGGTCGTGCACGAAGCTTACCTCCAGGCTCCCGTCCTGCTTGTTCTCCTTCACCTGAGTCAGACAGCCTCGCAGCAGCCAGTACCCCAGTTCGCACTTCAACGTCCCTCCTCGCGTGGTCAAGCTGAAGGGCTCGCTAGACAGGAAGGCGTCTCCTTCCTTCAGGACTACAAGGCTCCTACCTTCCCTGTACATGTGAAGACAGAGCTGTTTAGCTGCATATGAGTACTTCTCCATGTAACTCTCGTCGTTGATGCCCGCTTCCTTCGCCCTGGCTTCAAGCTCCGGGCTCTGCTTGAGCTTGGACCACTCGCGCCGGTACCACTCCTTGGCGTACTCCTTGTACACGCAGTGCCGGTTGATTGTCCGTCCAGGCTTGGCCCTGCGCTTCTTCTGCAGCCTCGGAAGCACGAGCAGAAGCACCTTGAGCGAGTAGGGCGTGCTCACGATGCCTTGAAGCTCCGGCATCGACTTCATCGCCTCCTCGTACTTCTCCTTGCTCCAGCCCCCGCCCCTTGTGCTTTTCGCGTGCTGTGCAATGTACCGGCTCACTCCCTTCTTGTCGCTCAGGCTCATTGGATACACCCAAGCCACCAGCACAGCGTCTCTTGCTTCAAGCCCGCGAGGACAGAATAGCGAGACTGACTTGCCTTCCTCCTCCAAGTAGCCGCTCCTACACGTGACCACGACCTTGACGTCCCGGCAGCTCACCAGCTCCTCCAGCACCTCCTGCACCACGTTCCTCTCCCCTCCCATCTCGTCGTATGAGTCCAGCACCACCATAAACGAGTCGTTCCCGCGTACCCATGCTTGCCATGCCCGCTCGTTGTCGAACTTCTCTCCTCCTGTATCCTCCAAGTACGCTCTGACGCTCGTGTACTTGGGTAGATGTAGGAACACTGGATATCGCTCCCCCGGCCTCCAGGCCACTCCCGCCTCGATCGCCCACCTCATCCCCAGTGTCGACTTGCCGGCTCCGGCCTTACCCAGCAGCAGCAGCACCTGCTTGTCCTCCCGCTCCATGAAGCGACTCAGGAGCTCGTCCGAAGCTTCTCCAGCTGTCGCTCTGATCTCAGGATTGACATCCGAGCAGTTGGTCTCTATGAAGCACTCCATCGCATCCTTCACGCTCTCCTCCTCCCCCAGCATGCTCTCGATGTCCTTCCATAGACGCCGCGGCAGCAGGCTGCATGCCCCGTGTACCTTAGCGATCTTGCCGGTCGACAGGTCTACCTTGTCGGCAAAGCCGTAGAGATGGCTGTAGCACCAGGCGTTGATGATCATGTTGGCCTTAGGCGGCAGGTAGGGGGCGCTCTCAGAGGAGACCTGGTGGATGGAGACGTTCTCAAAGTCTTCCAGGTAGAAGTCAACCGTCTCGTCCCCTGCTGTCTTGAGCTCTCCGCCCTCCCCGCCATGCGTCCCCGTGTTGACGTGGATGGACTGACCTAGTCGGGTCATCGCTACCAGCACCTCCTTCACGTCCTCCACGCTCACTTCCTCCTCGCTCTCCCACACGTGCTGACCCGACGGGAGGCTGAAGACAAAGAACTTGCTGTTCTTGGAGGACTGAAGGACGTAACAACCTGGAGCGGTCTCGACCAGTCCGAGCTCTCGCTTATCCTCATACAGCTTGTACATGCGTCCAGGAAGCAGGTCGTCGGAGTGGGTGACTCTGCCTCGCGTCTGACCTTGTTTGTCTACTTGGCTTCTTCTTTGCTTCACTTCAACAATGGTCCTCTCTCCCGTCGAGCTCGCGTTTCCTCCCGAGACCTGCTTCGCCACTGCGATGCCTTCCCTGCTGGACCCTACTGCTACATCCTCCTCGGTGTTCATGCTCCCAGCAGTACTACGGGCCTCAGCCGGGCGCTGCTGGGTTCCTTCGACTTTCTGCTTCTTACACTCCGGCCTCCCCTCGGCCTCCTCCCTCTCACGTCTCACTTCTCGATCGCTTCCAAGCAAGAAGTCACCAACGCTCCCCAAGCCGTTCAGATCTCTTCGCTCCATGTCTTCGAAGGCTTTTCTCAGCTCCTCCCTCCAGTCTTCCTCCGCCTCATTCCACATCATCCCCCGACCTTCATCGTGAACGACCCAGCCAGAGCTGCTGACCCACGTCCTCCAGCCCTCCAGCTCGTTGGTCGTGCAGTCTTGGGTCTCCCGGCGCTTGTTGTATTCCAGCAGCGAGTAGCACAAGAAGATGTCGCTCAGTCTCGTCATCCTCATCAGCATCACGAAGCTTCCTACCTCCACTGCCTTGTCCAGCACATAGCAGTAGAACAGCAGCTTCTGCCCGTTTTGAAGGTAGCTCTGCTTCCGGAGATGGCCCTCTATCAAGTCCATCGCCTCCTCTGACGACATGGAAGCCTCGTAGCATTTATCTTGCACTCTTCGCTTCCACACGGCTAGAGCATCTCGCAGTTCGTCAGCATCTAAGACGCGGCAAAGCTCGGTCACGATCGTATAATCCAAGATCGCAATGCAGGTCTTCTCTTTCGGCACTTCCCGGCCAGACTCTTTCCTCCAAGCCTCGAACGAGGGAGCAAAGATCCTGTCCTCATTGAAGTAGCTCATCACCTCCTCGATAAACTCGCGTCCTACAAGCTCCTCTTCGACAATCGAGTAGAAATTTCCCAGCATCACTCGCGAAGCAAACGATACATCTTTGTACCGCAAGAAACACATCAGGATCACTGAGCAGATCCGCCAGCGCGGCAGCTCCTGATTGCTGCTTGAGAGGAAATACTTGCATGCTGCTCTCGCTCGATCTCTGAACGCCTCCGTATCTTCACCACAGTACGCGGCCACCAAAACCTCTGCCACTTTTGCCTCCGATCCTACTTCCGAGTCCACTGACTCTGCTGGCTCCCCATGAACGACTTGCTGTAGACCCTGCGTCACCTGCTTGAGGTCCGCTACAAGCTGACCGTCATCGGCGCCTGACTGTTTGTTGTTGTTGACAAGCAGCTTCTTGAAAGCATTGACTCCAGCTGCCTCCCAGGTACGCACGTTGCTGGGGACGCGAGCCAGAAGATGACTTGCGCGACAGCACGGGCGGGACATGATCTTGAAGTTTGTAAGAAGCGGGTAGTTCATTCCCATCCAGTAGTAGAGGCTCTTGGACATGTCGATCGCCTCGTCGTCAGGAACTCTCGTCTCATGCCCGATCACAAAGTCCACATGCTTGATCAGCCCCTGCGCTACAATTCCCGACCAGCACAAGTTGAGCACTACCAGCCGCAGGTACTTGCGCTCCTTCACCAGCTCAGCCAGTGTATCGGTGAGCTCTTGAGGGGTATGATGCTTGCCGCCTATGCAGATCTTACCGTCTTGGTAGCCATGGCAAGCAAGGTGGAGGACGACTGGCTCTACTCTGCTCAGCTCCCGGGCAAGGTCGGTGATCTTCTTCTTGAAGCAATACTCGAAAACAACATTCTTGGCGAACCCTATGAACGCAGCGTCTCCTTGCTCGTGAGCTCCTGCCATGAAGCGGTCTCTGATCAAGTCTCTCTCCTCCTCGACGTTGAGTCCGCATCGCTGCTCCGCGTCGGCGAAGAACAGCACCTTGAAGGGAGGATCGCCGCTGAATAGAGTATCTGTATCGAGTCGGCTTGGCGGGTCTTCAGCGTCGGAGGTCTTGCAACACGCGCAGATACGGTGCAGCTCGACCCTGCTGTCATTCCTCGACATACTAGAGAAGCGAAAGATTAAGGGGAAAGAGTAGGAGGGAGAAGATTAACATAAGAAGACAACACTAGAGGCAGACAGCGCCAGACAACACTAGAGGCAGAGAGCAAGACAACACTAGAGGCACAGAGCAAGACAAGACTAGAGGCAGAGAGCAAGACAAGACTAGAGGCAGAGAGCAACACAAGGCAGGAAGCGGGAGACGAGGAGAGATTCGAAGGGGTAGTTAGCAATACATTGAGGGGGTAGGGGTCATTCCGGAGAATGGCATGGTGCGGGCCCGTGGCCCGGCCGATGGCCGCGTCACTGAGAAGTGACTCGGGCAGCTAAGTGACTCCACGCTGCCGCAGTGCCGTACGATGAGCTGAGCCGCAGGAGGCTGGTTGTGTGGAAGCCGC
>NW_005434556.1:117122-121539 GCF_000315625.1 Guillardia theta CCMP2712
CAAGAGATCAGCCAGGCACAAGACCCCCAATATGGAGCCTGTCTTGATCATGAAGCAAACGAAGCTTGAAGGTGAAAAGCAACAGCTTGCGGCCAGAGAGAAACGGCTTCGAGGTGACAAGAGACAGCTTGCGGCCAGAGAGAAACGACTTGGAGTTAGAGAGAGACAGCTTAGAGTTAAAGAGAGACAGCTTCGAGATGAAGAGGCAAGGCTTCAAGATAAAGAGGCAAAGCTTCGAGAGGAAATGAAGGAAAAGAAGCAGGCAGCCTTTACCTGGACAGAGTCAGAAGCTCGGCTTGACGGTATGGGGTTTTGCAAGGAGGAGAAATACTTCCGTCTAGATTGCTCTTACTTATGGGGCACAAATGTAAACAGCGGAGAGCATCTTCTTCTCTACTGCCGAAAAGCATTCCTGGAGCAGTTCCGTTTCCTGCAAGAGCAAGTGCTAGAGCATGGTGCTCTTGGATGGATACAAGGCTCTCCAGGAGCAGGGAAGACGACAGGGGTGGGGAGCAGAGGAGAGGAGAGGAGAAGGAGCAGGGAGAGGAAGGGGGGGGGGGGAGAGAAGTAGGAAGCTGCTCGCCTAAGAATGTATGTGATGTGATGAAAATCTCATCGATGTCGCGGGGAATGACCTGCAAACCTTTAGAGAAACGCTTGCCTTGCTGCTGCTGCTGCTGCTGCTGCTGCTGTCCTAGCTCCCCTCCTACTCCCGCGCTCCTGCTCCTGCTATCCTCCTGCTCCCCTGCTCTTGTCCTCTCCTACCTCTGCTCCAGCTCTCCTCCTACTTGAACTTCCGCCTTCCTCACCTCAATCTTCACGATGTGATGATCCGCGTGCCATTTCACCATCCACGTGAAGACTGGAGCTGCTGTTAGCGAGAGAACGGAACGAGACGAAAGCAGGAAGACAGCAACAAGAGCGATGTGACATGCAAGTTGATACATGACATGTTCAAGAATGCATGTGGGTACGTAACATATTCGGAACATGCATTCTCACACAACATCTTAAACATTGATCTATCAGATGTTGATAGCTCGAAATTCTCACATTCTTTCACAAGCATCATCGTGAACAGAACATTTCTCACCTATTGAAATCCCTCCTCCCAACAGAATCCACCATTTACTCATCAGCAAACTTGCCCCTAAGATCTTGAAATCCATATTGAGCAAGTTGATTATTGAAATGCTGTGACAAATCTCCGTCATCGAAACTTCCTTGCTTTTCACCTCCACTTTCCCCCCTCAAGCGACGGCAGGCAAGACAAGCAGGGGGGAGCAGTCACGCCTCTGATGCGGGTTTCCTGAGGCTGTCATGTTCAACGTTGTGCGATGATGGGAGACGAAGCTAAAGAAAGGAGAAGAGAGAAAGAGAGAGAGGAGAAGAAAGACAGGAGACAAGGCGATGACTGTAGGGGAGGAATGAAAGTATGATAGCGCGCGGACCTGTCTAGATATCTTGTGAGAGCTGAGAGAGGATGCTAGATGAACGAGTCGAGAGCCGCTCGATATCCGTCAGAGACAAGAGCAGCCATGAGAGGAAACAACTCCCTCGACCGGTGAGCTCCTCGCCATCGTCTCATCTGCTGCTCACGTCTACCAAGCAGCTCCCGCATGTCCTATGACTGTGTGACGGACAAGCGAAGAGCCAAGGCAAGCTGCCTCTCCAAGGTGACGCCTGCCCGCCCTCTCGAGATGATGCTGACGCACGAGCATCGCGAGCAGACGATCTCCGCGGTCCTCACGACCGAGCAGGAGTCATGGTGGATGTCGAGGATACGCGAGATGTCGTGCAAGGATCTCAAGAGCATGGTCAGGATCTCAGCGCTAGAGCAACAGGTGACGAGGTCGACGGCTGTGGCGGAGACGATGCTGATGGGGGTGCTGCAGCTTGTGAGCGAGCAGACCAAGATGAAGATGCTGGAAGAGAAGCTGAGGTGCGACAGGAAGCTGCTTGCACGAGCAATGCCGTGTGCTTGCTCTGCCTACAGGGCTGACATGCTGCTGCATGGCAAGAAGCGCTTGCCGGAGCTGACATGGCTGTACAGGTCTGCAGGCCTCCAGGCAGAGGAGAACAAGTCGTTTGACATGACTCAAGTGCTGAAGATGCAGGAGGAGTGAGTTGGTGGCGGCAGGGGTGATAAGCTTGTGATGGCGAGGAATGATCAGCCGTCACAAGCAAGAGATGAAGAGGCTGCGAGAAGAGTCGCAAGGCCGCGTCGCTTGTCTCAAGGCGAGTCTGCGCTCCTTGCGTGCTGTGCGGCGACTTAGCTGGAGGAGGACGAGAGGGAGGAGATAGGCAGGAAATGATGAGCAGCAGCAGCAGCAGCAGCAGCAGCAGCAGCAGCAGCAGCAGCAGCAGCAGCAGCAGCAGCAGCAGCAGCAGCAGCAGCAGCAGCAGCAGCAGCAGCAGCAGCAGCAGCAGCAGCAGCAGCAGCAGCAGCAGCAGCAGCAGCAGCAGCAGCAGCAGCAGCAGCAGCAGCAGCAGCAGCAGGAGCAGGTGTAGAAGCAGGAGCAGCAGCAGTGGGTGGATGCTTGTATGCAGCAGGAGATCGAGCGACTGAAAGGCCTCGAGCTCGAGCTCGAGCAGCAGACGTCAAGGTGCGATCGATTGCCGTTGCAGCCGTTAGTTCGAGGTTACGGCTGCAACAGAGGCGACGGGCTGGAAGAAGACAAGACAAGGCTGAATGGGAGGCTGGAGGAGATGGAGGGAGAGATGGAGAGCAGGAGGCAGATAGAAACGCAGCAAGGAGAGCAGATCGCAAGAGCTCTTCACGACCTCAACGTGACTTGACAAGTACACCGCACACCCCAGCTGACATGAGCGCGTCAGCTCTGCCGTCAGCAGGTCGAGGACCTGAGGAGCTCAAGCTTGTTGCATGTGATACCTCATAGTGCCTGTCGTGCTGGGCGAGACGCGCGTGTGAAGTTGCGTGTCTGCAAGGAACAAAAGCTGGAGGAAGCGGAAGAAGCGATGAAGGAGGTCGAGCACAAGCTACAAACATCAGAGAGCATGCGGGTGAGGTGGAGGAGAGGTGAAGGGTGCTGAGGATGAGACGAGGGTGTTGTTGGTGTGCAGGAGGTCAACGTAGAGGAGCTGGAGAAGGCGCGACAAGACAACCAGGTCTTACAGCAGAAGAATGAGATCTTGAGCAACGTCTTGGAGAGCTTGCAGGAGGATATGCGAGGGCTGCAGGTCTTGTGCGGGAGGAGAGGACATGTTGTTGTGGTAACGAGAGAGCGAAGGTGGAGTATGCGGAGATGAGGGAAGGGAAAGCTGCTTCAGACGGCAAGATTGTAGAGCTGGTAGAGTGTTGGGATGAAGAAAGGCTGTGGTGATGAGGGAGTGCTGTCAGATAAGACAGTTTCAACAAGAGAAAGATGAGTATGCTGAGGCGATGGAAGAGAGACTGAAGGTGACGTGCAAGGAGGCATGAATGATGATTGTATGGATGGAGATGATGATGATGATGATGATGATGATGATGATGATGATGACGATGGAGATGATGATGGAAATGATGATGATGATGATGGAGATGATGTAGATGCAGATTCAGATGACGATGATTACGATGATGATAATTCAAATGATGACGACGATGAGGGAGATGATGTAGATGATGATGATGATGGAGATGATGATGATGGAGATGATGATGATTACAATGCTGACGATGGGAGCAGCAATCTGAAGAGAGAATCTCCCAGACTTTGAAGGAACTACGTCAGGTACATGTCGTGTCGAGACTGATGTGCTCGTGGCCGCACTAGCTGAACCACAGACAACAGAGCGAGAAGAAGATGTCTTCTTACACAAAGCACAACTCTCATCTTCGAGGTGAAGAGAGAGAGAGAGGTCAGGAGGATCGTGATGGATGACGACCACCATCACAGACGAGATCTCGTGTTTGACGCGTGCTCTCCATGTGCTGACGACATTGCAGCTCGGTGAGGAGGAGGGGAGAAACCCTGGGGGAGGCAGAGAGGGAGAGGTAGAGGAAGGGCCAAGGTTTGAAACCTGTCTGCAGATGTCGACGAGCAGATTTCAAAGCTTGAGGGGATGATTGTGAAACAGGCAAAGATATTCGACATGAGCAGGGGTTGGAGCTTCAAGGCATGACATTGTGAGCAGGAGGGATTGATAGAGAGCTTGAAGAACGTCTACGTGAGATGTAGTAGATGTCTTGGTGAGAGCTGATAGGTTGTCTTGCAGTCTTACCATCAGGCGAAATATCAGAACCTCGTCCGTGAATATCACTTGCTCTTCAACAGAGTCAGTCGTCTCCTCCATCCTCCTCCTTCTCCATCCTCCTGCATCCTCCTCCTTCTCCTCCTCCTTCTCCTCCTCCTTTCACCTCCTTCTCTCCTCCACTACTGCATACGACCTTTAAGTTTTCTATCGAGGGGAG
>NW_005434556.1:122874-144856 GCF_000315625.1 Guillardia theta CCMP2712
CTGCCGTTCACGTGGCTAACCTCAGTTACCTGACACCTTCTATGGTTAGAAAACAAGAGTGATCAGCAAATGAAAGGAGCCAGACAATAGAGGATCAGCAGGACGAGGAGCAGGAGGATCGAGAGGAGCGGCAGGACGAGGAGCAGGAGGAGGAGGAGCAGCAGCAGCAGCAGGAGTCCTTGGATTCCTTTCAGCTTGTCTGACCGCAATCTGACTTGTCATTCAGATTGCTGACCTGCGATCTCAACATTGCAGATGAAATCTACAAGTCAGCAACCTCTGATGCTATAGAGTGTAAATATACTGAACAATGCTGCTGCTGCTGCTGCTGCTGCTGCTGCTGCTGCTACTTGAATCTTTCAGGACACCCTGCGCAACCTTCCCATCGTCGGCCTCATCCTTCTTGCCACCATCAATGATCATCAATCATCATCATCATCATCATCATCGTCATCGTCATCGTCATCATCATCATCATCACCGTCATCATCTTTCCATCTTTTCTTCGCTCCTTGTTGCTGCTTGTTGTCCTTGACACGTGAAGTGACATGACAAGGGTCCATCACATGCGATGAAGACGCGAGATAGTCGCGCGGACGAGGACAAGGCTCTTTCTTCTCTTGCTGATCTCCATCGCATCTCGTCCTCTCCTCTCCTTCACTTGAATCATCCGCACTGTCCTCCCCATCAAACTGGCGGATCTATAACTCAACGCAAAGAACAGAAAGAGAAGCAGACATGGAAGCGATTGCAGCAGACCAAGAAACGTAGGAACCGGGAAACACTAAGACAAAACAAAAGAAGCACCAAATGCAGTAAACGCCCTTCCCCGCACAGCTGAGGTGCGGGAATGTTTCATCAACACTCCACAAAGTTTCGCACCTCAGCTCAACGTTGGATCTATGACTTGAATGGTGACACTCTTGTAGGGACTTACATCGCATTTGTTGGCTACTCTTGTATGGCATACCCTTGCTGCAGCCCTTCAGCCAGGATATCGTGACGTGCCGAACTTCGTCAATTCATGACTGTAAGAAAATGCATCTAAACAATGTTTCATATGATTGTATGAGTGATGCGTGCTGCCTTCAACCAACCAAGAGTATCTGCGAAATCAACAGTCCATGCAGAAGGAAGTTTATTGTCTTCGCTGCAGACCTCAAGACACTGAAACATTGAAATCGTGAATCATTTCTAGAACAATCTTGCCCTTCTCTTGTATGATGGTATTCTGCTTGAAGCTGTTCATGGCATCAGCAACAAGATCTCTCACACGAGACTCCATCAGCCGGCTCTGCATGAACAATGTCAAACTAGGCTCAAGGATATAAAAATAAACGACCTTTCCAATTGCATCTACATCCAACAGTGCTAGATATGATACAGCCTCAACCAGTAAATCCTGGCTGTGAGGATGTGCTTGCATGGCTGCGAGCACGGCCTCGATGCCCCCGAGCCCCGCGATCTTGAGACGGTTGTCGGCGTTGGCAGCCAGGTTGCAAAGCATTCTGCACGCCTGCTGCTGTACAGGCTGGCTGGCGGGATGTGCGCGCATGGCTGCGAGCACGGCCTCGATGCCCCCGAGCCCCGCGATCTTGACACGGTTGTGCGCGATGCAAGCAAGAACCCATAGCGCCCTACACGCCTGCTGCTGTACATCCTGGCTGGCGGGATGTGCTTGCATGGCTGCGAGCACGGCCTCGATGCCCCCGAGCCCCGCGATCTTGCCAGAGATGTTGGCATTGGCAGCAAGAACCCACAGCGCCCTGCATGCCTGCTGCAGTACTGGCTGGCTGGCGGGATGTGCTTGCATGGCTGCGAGCAAGGCCTCGATGCCCCCGAGCCCCGCGATCTTGACCTCGTTGTCAGCGTGGAAAGCCAGGTTCCAAAGCGCCCCGCACGCCTGCTGCTGTACAGGCTGGCTGGCGGGATGTGCTTGCATGGCTGCGAGCACGGCCTCGATGCCCCCGAGCCCCGCGATCTTGACCTGGTTGTCGGCGTTGGCAGCAAGGGTGGCTATTGCCCCGCACGCAGGCCCCTGTACGGGCTGGCTAACGGGATGTGCACGCATGGCTGCGAGCACGGCCTCGATGCCCCCGAGCTCCGCGATCTTGACCTGGTTGTCGGCGTTGGCAGCCAGGCTCCATAGCGCCAAGCACGCCTGCTGCTGTACAGGCTGGCTGGCGGGATGTGCTTGCATGGCTGCGAGCACGGCCTCGATGCCCCCGAGCCCCGCGATCTTGACCTGGTTGTCAGCGTGGAAAGCCAGGTTCCAAAGCGCCCCGCACGCCTGCTGCTGTACAGGCTGGCTGGCGGGATGTGCTTGCATGGCTGCGAGCACGGCCTCGATGCCCCCGAGCCCCGCGATCTTGACCTGGTTGTCGGCGTTGGCAGCAAGGCTCCATAGCGCCCCGCATGCCTGCTGCTGTACATCCTGGCTGGCGGGATGCTTGCGCATGGCTGCGAGCACGGCCTCGATGCCCCCGAGCTCCGCGATCTTGACACGGTTGTCGGCGATGACAGCAAGAACCCATAGCGCCCTGCATGCCTGCTGCAGTATGGGCTGGCTGGCGGGATGTGCTTGCATGGCTGCGAGCACGGCCTCGATGCCCCCGAGCCCCGCGATCTTGACACGGTTGTCGGCGTTGGTAGCAAGGCTCCATAGCACCCAGCATGCCTGCTGCTGTACGGGCTGGCTGGCGGGATGTGCTTGCATGGCTGCGAGCACGGCCTCGATGCCCCCGAGCCCCGCGATCTTGACCTGGTTGTCGGCGTTGAGAGCCAGGTTGCAAAGCGCCCCGCATGCCTGCTGTTGTACGGGCTGGCTGGCGGGATGTGCACGCATGGCTGCGAGCACGGCCTCGATGCCCCCGAGCCCCGCGATCTTGACCTTGTTGTCGGCGTTGGCAGCAAGGCTCCATAGCACCCAGCATGCCTGCTGCTGTATGTCCTGGCTGGCGGGATGTGCTTGCATGGCTGCAAGCACGGCCTCGATGCCCCCGAGCTCCGCGATCTTGACACGGTTGTCGGCGTTGACAGCCAGGTTGAAAAGCGTCCCGCATGCCTGCTGTTGTACGGGCTGGCTGGCGGGATGTGCTTGCATGGCTGCGAGCACGGCCTCGATGCCCCCGAGCCCCGCGATCTTGACCTGGTTGTCGGCGTTGGCAGCAAGGCTCCAAAGCGCCCCGCACGCCTGCTGCTGTACAGGCTGGCTGGCGGGATGTGCTTGCATGGCTGCGAGCACGGCCTCGATGCCCCCGAGCCCCGCGATCTTGACACGGTTGTCGGCGTTGAGAGCCAGGTTGCAAAGCATTTTGCACGCGTGCTTCTGTACGTCCTGGCTGTCAGGATGTGCACGCATGGCAGCGAGCACGGCCTCGATGCCCCCGAGCCCCGCGATCTTGACACGGTTGTCGGCGCTGCAAGTTAGTTTCCATAGCGCCGCGCACGCCTGCTGCTGTACATCCTGGCTGGCGGGATGTGCTTGCATGGCAGCGAGCACGGCCTCGATGCCCCCAAGCTCCGCGATCTTGACCTGGTTGTCGTCGTTGACAGCCAGGCCCCGCAGCGCCGCGCACGCCTGCTGCTGTACAGGCTGGCTGGCGGGATGTGCACGCATGGCAGCGAGCACGGCCTCGATACCTTTGTGCTTCGCAATTTTGACGCTTGATTTGATGTTTGTCTTTGCCAGTTCTCCCAGTATTTTGCACGTGGTTACCTGTACATCCTCACTCAATTGATGGGTCTTCACATTCTTCTTTCCCATTGCTCTTATGACAAGCTCTATTCCTATCCGTTGCATCTTGCCCTTGTTTCCAGGTCTTTGCAGCTCCTTCAAGATTCTCACGATCTCCTCCGCGCTGCTCGCTTGCTCCAGTTGGTCTATCACGCAAGCATTTGCCATGGAGCTGCTCGAGGTCTGGTTGGATGGCGACACATGGCCGGATTTCTCTTCTGAGCTTTTCGATCCTTGACCAGCACCCGAGTCTGACTTGTTTGTCTGAAGCTCCTTCTTCAGAGCCATTTCAACACCTCCTGAGTCAGCTCCCAGCTTCTCCATACTTGCCTCTGTTGGTGCTACAGCATTCCTACCAGCCTCGCAAGCTGCTGCATCGATTTTGTCACCGTCTTGATCTTCATCATGAGGTTCAAGTCCTCCTGTCTTGACTTTCTTTCGCTGAGGACCCTCGTCTCCTTGCGGTCGATCGTGAGTGTCTTCCCGTCTCCTCCATGTGATCACATCGCTCGACACCCGAGCCAGCAGGTGACTTTCAGGGCATGCAAACCGAGACAGGTCCTTGACATTCGCATGCAGCGACAGGTTCCGACCCATCCAGTAGTACAGCTTCTTGGTGAACTTGATCGCGTCCTCGTCTGCTACTGCTGCCTCGTGCCCGATCACAAAGTCCACATGCTTGATCAGCTCCTGCGCTACAATACCTGACCAGCACAAGTTGAGCACCACCAGACGCAGCTTCTTGCTCCCCTTGACCACGTGACTCAGAGACCTTGCAAGCTGCTCAGCGGAGATGCTCTTGCCTCCTATCTCGATGTTGCCGCTCTCGGTGCCATGGCAGGCCAGGTGGAGGATGACGGGCTGATGATCGTCAATCTCACACATGAGGTCTTCGAAGTCCCGGTAGAAGCTCGACTCAAAGCTCACGCTCGCAGCAAACTTGATGAACGCCGCGTCTCCTTTGGCGCGAGCTCCTTTCATAAACTCCTCTCTGATCTCCTTCCTCTCCCGCTCTACATCCAAGTCGCTGCGCTCCTTCGCGTCGGCGAAGAAGAGGACCTTGTGAGGGAGGTCGCATGAGAAGAGAGAGTCGTTCGTATCGTCTGCTGCATGGTCGAGCTGCTGGTCGTTGCAGCAGACGCAGATCTTGCTGAGCGTACTAGTCATGGTCTGTCAGGTCATGGGGGAGGAAGAGGAGGGAAGGCGCTAGAGCGTCAGACATGCCATGAGCTCCTGCTGCGATGACCTCTGAGCATGGGCAGCGGCTGCCACGAGAGCGCCAATCAAATTATATTCAGTATTCGGGGGGGGCATGAAATAGATTCCCAGCAGCTTTTGTCTGAATCTTTGAAGATTTCATGTATTAATTCAAATGAGAATTTCTTGATCGAAAGATCAAGAAGGCGGAGGGGGGTGGGGTCCTGAAGGATGAATGAAAAGGTAGTCATCACTCAGTGATGACTAGCATGGGCTACCCCCGGCTAGGCTGCCTCCCACCTGTGATCGTTGTGCTACAGCTCTGGATCCATCGGCGGGAAGCAGTGTCTCTCATCTGGCCAATTGTCGTCATCGCACTGCTCTCTGGACCACTGCACATGAGCAGTGCACTGTGGTTCTTCGCGACATTTGTGTGGAGGCTGGTATCGTCACGAAGCTCCATCAACAGGGACTGCGACACACCCGGACCCTTGTTCCTCAGCATGGCCCCACCAACCGACACATGGGCGACCTTTGGCTCCCTGGCCTCTCCACCCACACCTGGAATGGGCTGGTTCTGGACTTCACGATGACACATCCCTACAACAGCAGCGGCAGCCCCGTCGGACTTTCTGCGCTCTCCGGCCCCGCCCAACAGAAGATTTCGGATCATCGCGCCAGTTATGGCACCCATCACCCGCCGAAGGCCTTTCTTCCCTTCACTGCAGGTACGGATGGTCTTCTTCATGCTGACGCTTTGCGGTTTCTCTGGTACCTGGCGGATCACCATGGAGCTACGCTGACAGCGGAGTGGGATGGATGCGCTCAGGAGGCGGTGTATGGGGACCCTGGCTTTCATCGTTTGCGTGCTCGCCTGTTTCGGCAGTATCGCTCTCGTATGGGTCTTGCCGTCCTCCTCGCAGGGGCCTTGCGCTACTGCTCTTTGTCCTGATCCTTGTTCCCCTGCTTGTCGTGCATGCCGTCGCTTACGTGGTTGGAGTGCCGGTTTTCGCTGTCTCCTTCGTTTCCTAGTATTTTATTGAGGCGGGTTTGTAGGCTTTATCCTCCCCCTCCTTTGTTTGCTTCGGTTTGCCCTTCTTTTTCAGTCAATAAACCTGGAGTGATGCATGGAGGGGGAGGGGATTGGAGGAGGTATGGAGTATAGGGCAGAGGACATAGAGCATGGGCTAGCTTACTGTCTAGATGATCTTGTGAGAGCTGAGAGAGGCTGCTAGATGAACGAGTCGAGAGCCGTAGCGATGAGAGGAAACAACTCCCTCGACCGGTGAGCTCCTCGCCATCGTCTCATCTGCTGCTCACGTCTCCTGAGCAGCTCCCGCATGTCCTATGACTGTGTGACGGACAAGAGAAGAGCAAAGGCAAGCTGCCTCTCCAAGGTGACGCCTGCTTGCCCTCTCGAGGTGCTGCTGACGCACAAGCATCGCGAGCAGACGATCTCCGCGGTCCTCGCGACCGAGCAGGAGTCATGGTGGATGTCGAGGATACGCGAGATGTCGTGCAAGGATCTCAAGAGCATGGTCAGGATCTCAGCGCTAGAGCAACAGGTGACGAGGTCGACGGCTGTGGCGGAGACGATGCTGATGGAGGTGCTGCAGCTTGTGAGCGAGCAGACCAAGATGAAGATGCTGGAAGAGAAGCTGAGGTGCGACAGGAAGCTGCTTGCACGAGCAATGCCGTGTGCTTGCTCTGTCTACAGGGCTGACATGCTGCTGCATGGCAAGAAGCGCTTGCCGGAGCTGACATGGCTGTACAGGTCTGCAAGCCTGCAGGCAGAGGAGAACAAGTCGTTTGACATGACTCAAGTGCTGAAGATGCAGGAGGAGTGAGTTGGTGGCGGCAGGGGTGATAAGCTTGTGATGGCGAGGAATGATCAGCCGTCACAAGCAAGAGATGAAGAGGCTGCGAGAAGAGTCGCAAGGCCGCGTCGCTTGTCTCAAGGCGAGTCTGCGCTCCTTGCGTGCTGTGCGGCGACTTAGCTGGAGGAGGACGAGAGGGAGGAGATAGGCAGGAAATGATGAGCAGCAGCAGCAGCAGCAGCAGCAGCAGCAGCAGCTAGGCAGGAGATGATTATGATTATGATGATGAGCAGCAGCAGCAGCAGCAGCAGCAGCAGCAGCAGCAGCAGCAGCAGCAGCAGCAGCAGCAGCAGCAGCAGCAGCAGCAGCAGCAGCAGCAGCAGCAGCAGCAGCAGCAGCAGCAGGTGGAGAAGCAGGAGGAGGAGCAGTGGGTGGATGCTTGTAGAGCTGGTGACATGCTGGAGCAGAGCAAGCTGAGGGAGGTGAAGGCTTCAAACGAGTCGATGCAGCAGGAGATCGAGCGACTGAAAGGCCTCGAGCTCGAGGTCGAGCAGCAGACGTCAAGGTGCGATCGATTGCCGTTGCAGCCGCTAGTTCGAGGTTACGGCTGCAACAGAGGCGACGGGCTGGAAGAAGACAAGACAAGGCTGAATGGGAGGCTGGAGGAGATGGAGGGAGAGATGGAGAGCAGGAGGCAGATAGAAACGCAGCAAGGAGAGCAGATCGCAAGAGCTCTTCACGACCTCAACGTGACTTGACAAGTACACCGCACACCCCAGCTGACATGAGCGCGTCAGCTCTGCCGTCAGCAGGTCGAGGACCTGAGGAGCTCAAGCTTGTTGCATGTGATACCTCATACTGCCTGTCTTGCTGGGCGAGACGCGCGTGTGAAGTTGCGTGTCTGCAAGGAACAAAAGCTGGAGGAAGCGGAAGAAGCGATGAAGGAGGTCGAACAGAAGCTACAAACATCAGAGAGCATGCGGGTGAGGTGGAGGAGAGGTGAAGGGTGCGGAGGATGAGACGAGGGTGTTGTTGGTGTGCAGGAGGTCAACGTAGAGGAGCTGGAGAAGGCGCGACAAGACAATCAGGTCTTACAGCAGAAGAATGAGATCTTGAGCAACGTCTTGGAGAGCTTGCAGGAGGATATGCGGGGGCTGCAGGTCTTGTGCGGGAGGAGAGGACATGTTGTTGTGGTAACGAGAGAGCGAAGGTGGAGTATGCGGAGATGAGGGAAGGGAAAGCTGCTTCAGACGGCAAGATTGTAGAGCTGGTAGAGTGTTGGGATGAAGAAAGGCTGTGGTGATGAGGGAGTGCTGTCAGATAAGACAGTTTCAACAAGAGAAAGATGAGTATGCTGAGGCGATGGAAGAGAGACTGAAGGTGACGTGCAAGGAGGCATGAATGATGATTGCACGGATGGAGATGATGACGACGATGATGGAGATGGAGATGATGACGATGGTGATGATGATGACGATGGTGATGATGATAATGATGATGATGATGATGGAGATGATGATGATGGAGATAATGTAGATGCAGATTCAGATGACGATGATTACGATGATGATAATTCAAATGATGACGACGATGATGGAGATGATGGATGATGATGGAGATGATGATGGAGATGATGATGATGGAGATGATGATGATTACAATGCTGACGATGGGAGCAGCAATCTGAAGAGAGAATCTCCCACACTTTGAAGGAACTACGTCAGGTACATGTCGTGTCGAGACTGATGTGCTCGTGGCCGCACTAGCTGAACCACAGACAACAGAGCGAGAAGAAGATGTCTTCTTACACAAAGCACAACTCTCATCTTCGAGGTGAGGGGAGAGAGAGAGGTCAGGAGGATCGCGATGGATGACGACTACCATCACAGACGAGATCTCGTGTTTGACGCGTGCTCTCCATGTGCTGATGACCCTGCAGCTCGGTGAGGAGGAGGGGAGAAACCCTGGGGGAGGCAGAGAGGGAGAGGTAGAAGAAGGGCCAAGGTTTGAAACCTGTCTGCAGATGTCGACGAGCAGATTTCAAAGCTTGAGGGGATGATTGTGAAACAGGCAAAGATATTCGACATGAGCAGGGGTTGGAGCTTCAAGGCATGACATTGTGAGCAGGAGGGATTGATAGAGAGCTTGAAGAACGTCTACGTGAGATGTAGTAGATGTCTTGGTGAGAGCTGATAGGTTGTCTTGCAGTCTTACCATCAGGCGAAATATCAGAACCTCGTCCGTGAATATCACTTGCTCTTCAACAGAGTCAGTCGTCTCCTCCTCCTCCATCTCCTCCTCCATCCTCCTCCTCCATCCTCCTGCATCCTTCTCCTCCTCCTTCTCCTCCTCCTTCTCCACCTCCACCACCTCCTCCTCCTGTTCCCTTGTTCTCTGCATTTGCATCTCGCTACTGCTGCTCGATTCCTGCTGGGTGCTGGTGTTATCTCTATTTCTCTCACCTCCTGCTTCTGCTGGACGTAGCTGCTCCTGCTCCCTGATGTGCTGTTCCTCTCCTCCTCTCCTCCTCTCCTCCTCTCCCCCCTCCCTTCCTCTCTCTGCCTCCCTTCCTCTCTCGCTTTCTCCCCCCTCCCTTCCTCTCTCTCCCCCACCTGCATCTTCAGCTCCTCTCGTCCTGTCGCTCACCTCCTCCTCCTCGCAGGCGCGCGACAACGTCTTCGAGATCTGCCTGCCCTCGAGCTCGCAGAGGTCCGACGGCTCTGCCGTCCTGCAGGAGCTGACGGGGCCGGGCGGGAGCAGGTTGAAGGAGCTGGAGGAGAAGCTGGAGGCGAGGCAGCAGCGGAATGAAGTGATGGAGGAGGTGCGACGAGGGGGAGGAGCTGCTGACGTCAGTGACGGTTGCGCTGCAGAAGGTGAACGTGGTGAAGAGTCTGGTGAGGAGAGGAGGGAGGGGAGGGGAGAGGGGATAGGAGGAGGAAGAGGAGGAGAGGGGGAAGGGAGAGGAGAGGAGAGGAGGGAGGAGGGAGAGAAGGGAGGGGAGAGGGCATGAGAGGAGCAAGGAGATGGGGAAGGGTGTAGGGAAAGGAGAGAGGAGGAGGAAGGAGGGGAGGAGAGAGGAGGAGGAGAGGAGAGAAGAGTAGAAGAATCAGAGCAGGAGGAGAGGGTTTCTTTTTGACTTCATTTTACTTTCTCTCACGGTCGTTTGTCAGGAGTCTGCGCTACAACGAGCTGCTAGTCGAATCTACACCCTCGAGATGGAGGTGAAGAAGAAAAGATGAAAGACAGAGAGCAGGAAGAACCTTAGAGCCGAGGGAGGGGTACGTTCTGCAGGCTGGAGGGAGGGAGGGGTAGGTTCTGCAGGCTGGAGGGAGGAGGGGTAGGTTCTGCAGGCTGGAGGGAGGGAGGGGTACGCTCTGCAGGCTGGAGGGAGGAGGGGTACGTTCTGCAGGCTCGAGGGAGGAGGGGTAAGTTCTGCAGGCTGGAGGGAGGAGGGGTACGCTCTGCAGGCTGGAGGGAGGAGGGGTACGTTCTGCAGGCTCGAGGACCTGGATGTATGAGTCTTCTATGGTTAGAAAACAAGAGTGATCAGCAAATGAAAGGAGCCAGGCAATAGAGGATCAGCAGGACGAGGAGCAGGAGGATCGAGAGGAGCGGCAGGACGAGGAGGAGGAGGAGGAGATTTCCATTGCTTTAAGTTTGTCTGACTACCACTGACTTGTCATTCAGATCGCAGACTTGCGATCTCATGATTGCAGATGATATCTTCAACAACCTCTGATGCTATAGAGTGTAGATATCCTGAACAATGCTGCTGCTGCTTGTTCTGCTTCGAACGCCTTTGGATCATCCCCGCACCTGAGAACTCGTGCTTAGGGTTTACGATATTTGATGATTCCGGCATAGAGCATGTGATTTACGTTGAGAATTGGTGAAGTGTTCAACCCCAGGAGACGAGCTTGTAGGATGACTGCGGTAATGGTCAGATGGTGAGTTTAGCAAAAGTCATAACAGGTATTGTGCCTCGTATGTAATCAATCGTAACAATACAGCATGTACACGTGTAAACCTGGTGCACATTGCTTTAAGACATATCGCGTTTTCCTTACACTACCAGCAGTGTGATTGGCGCTGTATTGATGACAGCATTACATAGCTTGATTTGTGTACATCAGCATGCTACAATGATCGACAACGTCATTGCAGCGCTTCTAGAACAATCTTGCCCTTCTCTTGTATGATGGTATTCTGCTTGAAGCTGTTCATGGCATCGGAGACAAGATCTCTCACACGAGACTCTATCAGCCGGCTCTGCAAGACAGAAAAAGTACATTAAGCTAAGACATATCGGAAAAAATTGGACCTTGCTGATTATATTTGAATCAAAACGTGCCAGAAGGCTGATGGCCTCAACAAGTAGTTTCTCGCTCCTGCAATGCTTGCGCATGGCTGCGAGCACGGCCTCGATGCCCCCGAGCCCCGCGATCTTGACCTCGTTGTCATCGTTGACAGCCAGGCTCCCAAGCGCCCCGCACGCCTGCTCCTGTACGGGCTGGCTGAAGGGATGTGCTTGCATGGCTGCGAGCACGGCCTCGATGCCCCCGAGCCCCGCGATCTTGACACGGCTTTGGGAGTTGATAGCCAAGCATGTCAGCGCCCCGCACGCGTGCTGCTGTACGGGCTGGCTGGCGGGATGTGCACGCATGGCTGCGAGCACGGCCTCGATGCCCCCGAGCCCCGCGATCTTGACACGGTTGTCGGCATTGATAGCCAGGCTTGTCAGCGCCCTGCACGCCTGCTGCTGTACAGGCTGGCTGGCGGGATGTGCTTGCATGGCTGCGAGCACGGCCTCGATGCCCCCGAGCCCCGCGATCTTGACCTCGTTGTCGGCGTTGATAGCCAGGCTCCCAAGCGCCCCGCACGCGAGCTGCTGTACGGGCTGGCTGGCGGGATGTGCGCGCATGGCTGCGAGCACGGCCTCGATGCCCCCGAGCCCCGCGATCTTGACACGGTTGTCGTCGTTGATAGCCAGGCTGCCCAGCGCCCCGCACGCGTGCTGCTGTACATCCAGGCTGGCGAGATGTGCGCGCATGGCTGCGAGCACGGCCTCGATGCCCCCGAGCCCCGCGATCTTCACCTGGTTGTCGTTGATGACAGCCAGGTTCCCCAGCGCCCCGCACGCGAGCTGCTGTACGGGCTGGCTGGCGGGATGTGCTTGCATGGCTGCGAGCACGGCCTCGATGCCCCCGAGCCCCGCGATCTTGACCTCGTTGTCGGCGTTGATAGCCAGGCTTCGCAGCGTCCAGCACGCGTTCTCCTGTACGGGCTGGCTGGCGGGATGTGCGCGCATAGCTGCGAGCACGGCCTCGATGCCCCCGAGCCCCGCGATCTTGACACGGTTGTCGGCGTTGGCAGCCAGACTTGACAGCGCCCCGCACGCCTGCTGCTGTACATCCAGGCTGGCGGGATGTGCGCGCATGGCTGCGAGCACGGCCTCGATGCCCCCCAGCCCCGCCATCTTGACCTTGTTGTCGTCGTTGACAGCCAGGTTCCCCAGCGCCCCGCACGCTTGCTGCTGTACATCCTGGCTGGCGGGATGTGCACGCATGGCTGCGAGCACGGCCTCGATGCCCCTGAGCCCCGCGATCTTGACATGCCTTTGGGCGTCGACATTTAAGGTCAAAATTCTCCAGGTCGCCAAATCCTGTATGGACTGGCTGGCGGGATGCTCGCGCATGGCTGCGAGCACGGCCTCGATGCCCCCGAGCCCCGCGATCTTGACACGGTTGTCGGCGTTGACAGCCAGGCTTGTCAGCACCCTGCATGCGTGCTGCTGTACGTCCAGGCTGGCGGGATGTGCGCGCATGGCTGCGAGCACGGCCTCGATGCCCCCGAGCCCCGCGATCTTGACACGGTTGTCGGCGTTGACAGCCAGGCTTGTCAGCGCCCCGCACGCGTTCTCCTGTACGGGCTGGCTGGCGGGATGTGCACGCATGGCTGCGAGCACGGCCTCGATGCCCCCGAGCCCCGCGATCTTGACCTCGTTGTTTTCTTCGAAAGCCAGGCTCCGTAGCGCCCTGCACGCCTGCTGCTGTACATCCAGGCTGGCGGGATGTGCGCGCATGGCTGCGAGCACGGCCTCGATGCCCCCGAGCCCCGCGATCTTGACCTTGTTGTCGGCGTTGACAGCCAGGCTCCGCAGCGCCCCGCTCGCCTGCTGCTGTACAGGCTGGCTGGCGGGATGTGCGCGCATGGCTGCGAGCACGGCCTCGATGCCCCCGAGCCCCGCGATCTTGACACGAATGTCGGCGTTGACAGCCAGGCTGCCCAGCGCCCCGCACGCGTGCTGCTGTATGGACTGGCTGGCGGGATGTTTGCGCATGGCTGCGAGCACGGCCTTGATGCCCCCGAGCCCCGCGATCTTGACACGGTTGTCGTCGTTGACAGCCAGGCTCCCAAGCGCCCCGCACGCGTCTTGCTGTATGGACTGGCTGAAGGGATGTTCGCGCATGGCTGCGAGCACGGCCTCGATGCCCCCGAGCCCCGCGATCTTGACACGGTTGTCGTCGATGCCAGCCAGGCTCCGCAGCGCCCCGCACGCGAGCTGCTGTACGGGCTGGCTGGCGGGATGTGCGCGCATGGCTGCGAGCACGGCCTCGATGCCCCCGAGCCCCGCGATCTTGACCTGGTTGTCGTTGTTGACAGCCAGGCTTGTCAGCGCCCCGCACGCGTGCTGCTGTACATCCAGGCTGGCGGGATGTGCGCGCATGGCTGCGAGCACGGCCTCGATGCCCCCCAGCCCCGCCATCTTGACATGGATGTCGTTGATGACAGCCAGGCTCCGCAGCGCCCTGCACGCTTGCTGCTGTACATCCAGGCTGGCGGGATGTGCTTGCATGGCTGCGAGCACGGCCTCGATACCTTTGTGCTTTGCAATTTCCACCCTTGATTTGATGTTTGTCTTTGCCAGGTTTCCCAGTATTTTGCATGCGATCACCTGTATATCCTTTCTCAATGGATGAGCCTTCACATTCTTCTTTCCCATTGTTCTTATGACAAGCTCTATTTCTCTCCGTTTCATCTTGCCCTTGTTTTCAGGTCTTTGCAGCTCCTTCAAGATTCTCACGATCTCCTCCGCGCTGCTCGCTTGCTCCAGTTGGTCTATCACGTGCTGTCTTGCCATGGAGCTGCTCGAGGTCTGGTTGGATGGCGACACATGGCTGGATTTCTCTTCTGAGCTTTTCGATTCTTGACCTTCACTAGCACCCGAGAGTGATTTGTTTGCCTGAAGCTCCTTCTTCAGAGCCATTCCAACATCGCCTGAGTCAGCTCCCAGCTTCTCCATACTTGCCTCTGTTGGTGCTACAGCATTCCTACCAGCCTCGCAAGCTGCTGCATCGATTTTGCGACCGTCTTGATCTTCATCATGAGGTTCAAGTCCTCCTGTCTTGACTTTCTTTCGCTGAGGTCCCTCGTCTCCTGGTGGTCGATCGTGAGTGTCTTCCCGTCTGCTCCATGTGATCACATCGCTCGACACCCGAGCCAGCAGGTGACTCTCAGGGCATGCAAACCGAGACAGGTCCTTGACATTCGCATGCAGCGAGAGGTTCCGACCCATCCAGTAGTACAGCTTCTTGGTGAACTTGATCGCGTCCTCGTCTGCTACTGCTGCCTCGTGCCCGATCACAAAGTCCACATGCTTGATCAGCTCCTGCGCTACGATACCCGACCAGCACAAGTTGAGCACCACCAGACGCAGCTTCTTGCTCCCCTTGACCACGTGACTCAGAGACCTTGCAAGCTGCTCCGCGGAGATGCTCTTGCCTCCTATCTCGATGTTGCCGCTCTCGGTGCCATGGCAGGCCAGGTGGAGGATGACGGGCTGATGATCGTCAATCTCACACATGAGGTCTCCGAAGTCCCGGTAGAAGCTCGACTCAAAGCTCACGCTCTCAGCAAACTTGATGAACGCCGCGTCTCCTTTGTCGCGAGCTCCTTTCATAAACTCCTCTCTGATCTCCTTCCTCTCCCGCTCTACATCCAAGTCGCTGCGCTCCTTCGCGTCGGCGAAGAAGAGGACCTTGTGAGGGAGGTCGCATGAGAAGAGAGAGTCGTTGGTATCGTCGGCTGCATGGTCGAGCTGCTGGTCGTTGCAGCAGACGCACATGCTACTGAGTCGCTGGTCTTGTACCCCAACTGACTTGTGGTCGACCAAGGGCTCATTTTTGACAGAAGCGCTGCTGTTCCACCAGGAAAGCTTGTCATCAACGTCCTCTTCGACTTTGCCCTGGATGATCAAACAAAGCGTTAGAAGTTAAAAGCCGGTGAAAGACTTTGTGTGGTTTCACTCTCTCTCTCCTTCGCTCAAGCTCTCATCCTATCCTCACATGTGGCTCGTGATAGTCAAGTCAAAGTGATGCCACAATTATGATGTCAGCAATGAACCCAAGCTAAGACTTTCTGTCATGGTCTCGAATAGACTTCTTCTCTCATCTGATTCGAGGTGTACGAAATGTGATGCATGTGTTGTTTGATGGTTTACCGTCATTTCCTGTTTATACCCAAGCAGAGTTGAAGGAGCGAACATGACAAAATAAAACGTCAAGACCGACTCTTGCAAGTAAATCTTCGTCTTACCTCTACATAGCTCATCCATTGGTCTTGCTCCAGCTTGACCTGCCCAGCAAATCTCCAAGTCAGGACAACAAACGGAATCTCATCCTTCGCTTGCCTTGATATCAGCAGCCTCTTCGAAATCTTTCTTGCTGAACCCTACGGGTACATCCTTCTTGCTGTTGCTGCTCCCTGGAGAGCCACTGGCCTTAGCCGGACTCTCTTGCTTTACCTCGACTCTGCGCTTCTTATAGTCTTGCTTCCCTTCTGCTTCCTCCCTCTCACGATTCACTTCTCGATCGCTTCCAAGCAAGAAGTCACCAACGCTCCTCAAGCCCTTCAGATCTCTTCGCTCCATGTCTTCGAAGGCCTTTCCCATCTCCTCCCTCCAATCTTCCTCCACCTCATTCCACATCATCCCCTGCTCTTCATCGTGAACGACCCAGCCAGAGCTGCTGACCCACGTCCTCCAGCCCTCCAGCTCGTTGGTCTTGCAGTCTTGGGTCTCCCGGCGCTTGTTGTATTCCAGCAGCGAGCAGCACAAGAAGATGTCGCTCAGTCTCGTCATCTTCATCAGCATCACGAAGCTTCCTACCTCCACTGCCTTGTCCAGCACAGAGCAGTAGAACAGCAGCTTCTGCCCGTTTTGAAGGTAGCTCTGCTTCCGGAGATGGCCCTCTATCAAGTCCATCGCCTCCTCTGACGACACGGAAGCCTCGTAGCATTTATCTTGCACTCGTCGCTTCCACACGGCTAGAGCATCTCGCTGCTCGTCGGCATCTGAGATGACGCGGCGTAGCTCAGTCACGATCGTATAATCCAAGATCGCAATGCACGTCTTCTCTTTCGGCACTTCCCGGCCAGACTCGTTCCTCCAAGCCTCGAACGAGGGAGCGAAGATCCTTCTATCGTTGAAGTAGCTCATCACCTCCTCGATAAACTCGCGTCCTACAAGCTCCTCTTCGACAATCGAGTAGAAATTCCCCAGCATCACTCGCGAAGCGAACGATACATCTTTGTACTGTAAGAAACACATCAGGATCACTGAGCAGATCCGCCAGCGCGGCAGCTCGTGATTGCTGCTTGAGAGGAAGTACTTGCATGCTGCTCTCGCTCGATCTCTGAACGCCTCCGCATCTTCACCACAATACGCGGCCACAAAAACTTCTGCCTCCGATCCTCCTTCCGAGTCCACTGACTCTGCTGGCTCCCCATCAATGACTTGCCGTAGACCCTGCGTCACCTGCTTGAGGTCCTCTACAAGCTGACCGTCATCGGCGCCTGACTGTTTGTTGTTGTTGACAAGCAGCTTCTTGCAAGCATTTACTCCAGCTGCCTTCCAGGTACGCGGGTTGCTGGGGACGCGAGCCAGAAGATGACTTGTGCGACAGCACGGGCGGGACATGATCTTGAAGTTTGTGAGCAGCGGGTAGTTGCGACCCATCCAGTAGTAGAGGCTCTTAGCCATGTCGATCGCGTCTTCGTCAGGAACTTCCGTCTCATGCCCGATCACAAAGTCCACATGCTTGATCAGCTCCTGCGCTACGATACCCGACCAGCACAAGTTGAGCACCACCAGCCGCAGGTACCTGTGCTCCTTCACCAGCTCAGCCAGTGTATCGGTGAGCTCTTGAGGGGTATGATGCTTGCCGCCTATGCAGATCTTACCGTCTTGGTAGCCATGGCAAGCAAGGTGGAGGACGACTGGCTCTACTCTGCTCAGCTCCCGGGCAAGGTCGGTGATCTTCTTCTTGAAGCAATACTCGAAAACAACATTCTTGGCGAACCCTATGAACGCAGCGTCTCCTTGCTCGTGAGCTCCTGCCATGAAGCGGTCTCTGATCAAGTCTCTCTCCTCCTCGACGTTGAGTCCGCATCGCTGCTCCGCGTCGGCGAAGAACAGCACCTTGAAGGGAGGATCGCCGCTGAATAGAGTATCTGTATCGAGCCGGCTTGGCGGGTCGTCAGCGTCGGAGGAATTACAACACGCGCAGATACGGTGAAGCTCAACCCTGCTGTCATTCCCCGACATACTAGAGAAGCGGGGGATGAAGAAGGAAGAGGAGGAGGGAGAAGATTAACATAAGAAGACAACACTAGAGGAAGAGAGCAAGACTAGACTAGAGGAAGAGATCAAGAGAAGACTAGAGGAAGAGAGCAAGACTAGACTAGAGGAAGAGAGCAAGACTAGACTAGAGGAAGAGAGCAAGACTAGACTAGAGGGAGAGATCAAGACTAGACTAGAGGAAGAGACAAGAGAAGACTAGAGAAAGAGAGCAAGACTAGACTAGAGGAAGAGAGAAGGACTAGACTAGAGGAAGAGAGCAAGACTAGACTAGAGGAAGAGAGCAAGACTAGACTAGAGGAAGAGAGCAAGACTAGACTAGAGGAAGAGAGCAAGACTAGACTAGAGGAAGAGAGAAAGAGAAGACTAGAGGGAGAGAGCAAGAGAAGACTAGAGGGAGAGATCAAGACTAGACTAGAGGAAGAGACAAGAGAAGACTAGAGAAAGAGAGCAAGACTAGACTAGAGGAAGAGAGCAAGACTAGACTAGAGGAAGAGAGAAAGAGAAGACTAGAGGGAGAGAGCAAGACTAGACTAGAGGGAGAGAGAAAGAGAAGACTAGAGGGAGAGAGCAAGAGAAGACTAGAGGAAGAGAGCAAGACTAGACTAGAGGGAGAGAGCAAGAGAAGACTAGAGGAAGAGAGCAAGAGAAGACTAGAGGGAGAGAGCAAGAGAAGACTAGAGGAAGAGAGCAAGAGAAGACTAGAGGAAGAGAGCAGGAGAGAGGAGAGAGGAACAGAGAGAGGAACAGGAGACTGGTGTATGAGGGGGTCTATCAATAGGCATTCGAAGGGGTAGTTAGCAGTAAAGTAGGGGGTGGGGGGTCATTCCGGAGAATCATTCCCAGCAGGGTGGGGTGACCCCCACCTAGGGCTCACTGACGATGAGGGGCCACCGGCCACCACCCGGCTCCCACTGCCCGGCCCTGCGGCGGGCCCGGGGCCCGGGGCCCGGCGCCGATGGCCGCGTGACACTGAGAAGTGACTGGGGCGGCCGTCGGCAGGTAAACTTTTGGAAATGGCCCGAGTCGGATCGTCTGACCGTCGCTGCCGTACGACGAGGAGCCGCAGGAGGTTGTGTGGGGGCCCCCCGGGAACCGGGGAGGGGAGGAGGAGGAGGAGGAAAGTCCGATCGGTTGGGGGGAGGAGCGGAAAGATCAGGGTCGTTCATTAGCAGGGAGGCCTCGGGCTATCCTGGTGAGGACAAGAGGATGATGGATCATGCCGTCCTCCTCTATGATGTAGTTGAACTGATCGCCCCGAAGCTTCAGCCCTCGCACCGTAGAGTTGATCTGATAAGAAAGTGAGGAGGAGGAGGAGGAGGAGGAGGACGAGAGGGGGGAGGAGAGGGAGGAGGCGGCGGCGGTGGAGAGATTGAGGGGAAGGAGGGGGAGAGAAGAGCAAGGAGTGGGGGGGAAGATGCAGCGGAGAAAGTGAAGTGAGCGAGCGAGGAGCTCAGACAGGAGGATTCGGACCTGCTGGGCAGCAAAGTTGAGAGGTTGGATGTCGTAGCTGGTGATGCTCTTGGTGGTCGTTCCTCCTGTAAAGCCAACGATGAGGAACAGAGAAAGAGACGAGAAGGAGGAGAGGAGAGGAGAGGAGAGGAGAGTAGGGAGAGGAGAGGAGAGGAGAGGAGAGGAGAGGAGAGGAGAGGCGAGGAGAGGCGAGGAGAGGAGATGGGACGAGTAGAAAAGGGAGGGGAGGGGAGGAGAGGGAAGGGGAGGAGGAGCGGGGAGGGGAGGGGAGAGAAGTAGGAAGCTGCTCGCCTAAGGATGTATGTGATGTGATGAAAATCTCATCGATGTCGCGGGGAATGACCTGCAAACCTTTAGAGAAGCGCTTGCCTTGCTGCTGCTGTCCTAGCTCCCCTCCTACTCCCGCGCTCCTGCTCCTGCGATCCACCTGCTCCCCTGCTCTTGTCCTCGCCTACCTCTGCTCCTGCTCTCCTCCTCCTTGAACTTCCCCCTTCCTCACCTCAATCTTCACGATGTGATGATCCGCGTGCCATTTCACCATCCACGTGAAGACTGGAGCTGCTGTTAGCGAGAGAACGGAACGAGACAAAAGCAACAAGAGCGATGTTGACATGCAAGTTGATACATAACATGCTCAAGAATGGATGTTGATACGTTACATGTTCGGAACATGTCACACAACATCTTAAACATTGATCTATCAGATGTTGATAACTCGAAATTCTCACATTCTTTCACAAGTATCATCGTGAACAGAAAATTTCTCACCTATTGAAATCCCTCCTCCCAACAGGATCCACCATTTACTCATCAACAAACTTGCCCCTAAGATGTTGACATCCATATTGAGCAAGTTGATAATTGAAATGCTGTGGCAAATCTTCGTTATCGAAACTTCCTTGCTTTTTCCCCGCCACTTTCCCTCTCTCCCTCCTCTTTCCTCTTCCTGCCCTCCCTTTCTCCCTCTCTCCATCCTCCATCCTTTCACCCTCCTCCTCCTGCCCCCTCCCCCCCCCTTCCCAGTTCTCCTCACCTCCCCCACAGTCCAATCTGTCCAAGTCCGACTGTGGAGAGAGCAGCAAAGAACAATGTGCGAGGCTGCCTGCGTAAACATCAGGGCTCAATGTATTCATCATCATCATCCACATCATCATTCTCTCCATGATCATCATCTCCATCCTCCTCCTCCTCCTCCTCCTCCTCCTCATCTCCATCATCATCATCAGCAATTCCATCATCATCATCAGCAACTCCATCATCATTATCATATCATTCTCATCATCATCTTGATCATCCTCCTCTTCGTCGTGCTCTTCCACCTCCTCTCCATCATCATCATCACAATTCTCATTCTCCTCCTCATCATTATCGCAGCATCTTCTTACACGACAATGCCTGCTGGCATTGTTTTCGTAGAGTAACTAAACCTTGTCGCTGCTTGTTGTCCTTGACACGTGAAGTGACATAACAAGGGTCAATCACATGCGATGAAGACGCGAGATAGTCGCGAGGACGAGGACAAGGCTCTTTCTTCTCTTGCTGATCTCCATCGCTACGTAACATAGATGGGTATTCAGACAACAACTGAAGGACACCATTGCAGCTCTCTATTGCAGCCATTCGAGAACAATCTTTCCAATGTTTGGTATGATTGCATTCTGCTCAAACCTTTTCATTGCAGAGGAGACAAGGTCTCCTGCACCAAGCTCTCTCATCAGACTCTGCGAATAACAAGATATGAGTGATGAAATACCGAGAAAAAAAAATCACCTTGCTTTCTTTTGAACTGAAACAAGCAAGAAGATTTAAAGCCACTGGTAGCAAATCCTCGCTCGACAAGAAAGCCTTCACGGCTGCGAGCACGGCCTCGATGCCCCCGAGCCCCGCGATCTTGACCTGGTTGTCGGCGTTGACAGCCAGGCTCCCCAGCGCCCCGCACGCCTGCTGCTGTACAGGCTGGCCGGCGGGATGTGCACGCATGGCTGCGAGCACGGCCTCGATGCCTTTGTGTTTTGCAATATCCACCCTTAATCTGGGGCCTGTCTTTGCCAGGTCTCCCAGTATTCCGCATGCGAGCACCTGTATATCTTCACTGGATTGATGTGCCTTCACATTCTTCTTTCCCATTGCTCTTATGACAATCTCTATTTCTCTTTGTTTCATCTCGCCCTTGTTTTCAGGTCTTTGCAGCTCCTTCAAGATTCTCACGATCTCCTCTGCGCTGCTCGCTTGCTCCAGTTGGTCTATCACGTGCTGTCTTGCCATGGAGCTGCTCGAGGTCTGGTTGGATGGCGACATATGGCTGGATTTCTCTTCTGAGCTTTTCGATTCTTGACCAGCACCAGCACCCGAGAGTGACTTGTTTACCTGAAGCTCCAGAGCCATTTCAACATCTCCTGATCCAGCTTCCAGCTTCTCCATACTTGCCTCCATACTTGCGGTTTGTATCTCTTGCGTCTGTTGTGATGACTTTGGTGGTGCTACAGCATTCCTACCAGCCTCGCAAGCTGCTGCATCGATTTTGCGACCGTCTTGATCTTCATGATGATGGAGATGATGATGATGATGATTGAGATGATGATGTGTGATGATGATTACAATGCTGACGATGGGAGCAGCAATCTGAAGAGAGAATCTCCCACACTTTGAAGGAACTACGTCAGGTACATGTCGTGTCGAGACTGATGTGCTCGTGGCCGCACTAGCTGAACCACAGACAACAGAGCGAGAAGAAGATGTCTTCTTACACAAAGCACAACTCTCATCTTCGAGGTGAGGAGAGAGAGAGAGAGGTCAGGAGGATCGTGATGGATGACGACCACCATCACAGACGAGATCTCGTGTTTGACGCGTGCTCTCCATGTGCTGACGACATTGCAGCTCGGTGAGGAGGAGGGGAGAAACCCTGGGGGAGGCAGAGAAGGAGAGGTAGAAGAAGGGCCAAGGTTTGAAACCTGTCTGCAGATGTCGACGAGCAGATTTCAAAGCTTGAGGGGATGATTGTGAAACAGGCAATTGAAGAACGTCTACGTGAGATGTAGTAGATGTCTTGGTGAGAGCTGATAGTTGTCTGCAGTCTTACCATCAGGCGAAATATCAGACCTCGTCCGTGAATATCACTTG
>NW_005434556.1:144956-145177 GCF_000315625.1 Guillardia theta CCMP2712
TCCTCCTCCTTCTGTTCCCTTGGTCTCTGCATTTGCATCTCGCTACTGCTGCTCGATTCCTGCTGGGTGCTGGTGTTATCTCTATTTCTCTCACCTCCTGCTTCTGCTGGACGTAGCTGCTCCTGCTCCCTTACGTGCTCCTCTCCTTCTCTCCTCCTACTCCTCATTTGTGTCCCTCCTCCCTCCTCCCTCCTCCCTCCTCCCTCCTCCCTCCTCCCTCC
>NW_005434556.1:145277-151976 GCF_000315625.1 Guillardia theta CCMP2712
TCCCCCTCCCTCCTCTCCTCCCTCCTCCCCCTGCTCTTCCCCCCCTTCCTCTGTCTGCCTCACCTGCTTCTTCAGCTCCTCTCGTCCTGTCGCTCACCTCCTCCTCCTCGCAGGCGCGCGACAACGTCTTCGAGATCTGCCTGCCCTCGAGCTCGCAGAGGTCCGACGGCTCTGCCGTCCTGCAAGAGCTGACGGGGCCGGGCGGGAGCAGGTTGAAGGAGCTGGAGGAGAAGCTGGAGGCGAGGCAGCAGCGGAATGAAGTGATGGAGGAGGTGCGATGAGGGGGAGGAGCTGCTGACGTCAGTGACGGTTGCGCTGCAGAAGGTGAACGTGGTGAAGAGTCTGGTGAGGAGAGGAGGGAGGGGAGGGGAGGGGAAAGGAGGGAGCAAGGAGAGGGGGATAGGAGGAGGAAGAGGAGGAGATTGGGAAGGGAAGAGAGGAGAGAGGAGAGAGGAAGAGGAGAGGAGGGCATGAGAGGAGCAAGGAGAACGGGAAGGCAGAGACGTGGGTGTAGGAAAAGGAGGAGAGAGGAGGAGAGAGGAGGAGAGAGGAGAGAGGATTAGAAGAATCAGAGCAGGAGGAGAGAGGGGAGGAGGACAGAGGAGTAGAAGAATCAGAGCAGGAGGAGAGGGTTTCTTTTTGACTTCATTTTACTTTCTCTCACGGTCGTTTGTCAGGAGTCTGCGCTACAACGAGCTGCTAGTCGAATCTACACCCTCGAGATGGAGGTGAAGAAGAAAAGATGCGAGGAGGAGCGAGAGAAACAAGGAAAGACAGAGAGCAGGAAGAACCTTAGAGCCGAGGAGGGGTACGCTCTGCAGGATGGAGGGCGGAGGGGTACGTTCTGCAGGCTGGAGGGAGGAGGGGTAGGTTCTGAGGTGGAGGGAGGAGGGGACATTCTGCAGGCTGGAGGGAGGAGGGTACGTTCTGCAGGCTGGAGGGAGGAGGGGTAGGTTCTGCAGGCTGGAGGGAGGAGGGGTAGGTTCTGCAGGCTGGAGGGAGGAGGGGTACGTTCTGCAGGCTGGAGGGAGGAGGGGTACGTTCTGCAGGCTGGAGGGAGGAGGGGTAGGTTCTGCAGGCTGGAGGGAGGAGGGGTAGGTTCTGCAGGCTGGAGGACCTGGATGTATGAGTCTTCTATGGTTAGAAAACAAGAGTGATCAGCAAATGAAAGGAGCCAGACAATAGAGGATCAGCAGGACGAGGAGCAGGAGGATCGAGAGGAGCGGCAGGACGAGGAGCAGGGAGGGAGGGAGGAGCAGGCAGCAGCAGCAGGGAGTCCTTGGATTCCTTTCAGCTTGTCTGACCGCAATCTGACTTGTCATTCAGATTGCTGACCTGCGATCTCAACATTGCAGATGAAATCTACAAGTCAGCAACCTCTGATGCTATAGAGTGTAAATATACTGAACAATGCTGCTGCTGCTGCTGCTGCTACTTGAATCTTTCAGGACACCCTGCGCAACCTTCCCATCGTCGGCCTCATCCTTCTTGCCACCATCAATGATCATCAATCATCATCATCATCATCATCATCGTCATCGTCATCGTCATCATCATCATCATCACCGTCATCATCTTTCCATCTTTTCTTCGCTCCTTGTTGCTGCTTGTTGTCCTTGACACGTGAAGTGACATGACAAGGGTCAATCACATGCGATGAAGACGCGAGATAGTCGCGCGGACGAGGACAAGGCTCTTTCTTCTCTTGCTGATCTCCATCGCATCTCGTCCTCTCCTCTCCTTCACTTGGATCATCCGCACTGTCCTCCCCATCAAACTGGCGGATCTATAACTCAACGCAAAGAACAGAAAGAGAAGCAGACATTGAAGCAATTGCAGCAGACCAAGAATCGTAGGAACCGGGAAACACTAAGACAAAACAAAAGAAGCACCAAATGCAGTAAACGCCCTTCCCCGCACAGCTGAGGTGCGGGAATGTTTCATCAACACTCCACAAAGTTTCGCACCTCAGCTCAACGTTGGATCCATGACTTGAATGGTGACACTCTTGTAGGGACTTACATCGCATTCGTTGGCTACTCTTGTATGGCATACCCTTGCTGCAGCCCTTCAGCCAGGATATCGTGACGTGCCGAACTTCGTCAATTCATGACTGTAAGAAAATGCACCTAACAATGTTTCATATGATTGTATGGGTGATGCGTGCTGCCTTCAACCAACCAAGAGTATCTGCGAAATCAACAGTCCATGCACATGAAGTTTATTTAACGATTCAGGAGATCAGGGTAAAGATGCTTGCCTCACAAACCTAAAATAAGGTGGACTAAAGTTAACACAGAATTCTCGTATCATTCGCTCCCACCAGCACACAAATTGAGATTTCTGCTCATCTTGTCTTCGCTGCAGACCTCAAGACACTGAAACATTGAAATCGTGAATCTTTTCTAGAACAATCTTGCCCTTCTCTTGTATGATGGTATTCTGCTTGAAGCTGTTCATGGCATCGGAAACAAGATCTCTCACACGAGACTCCATCAGCCGCCTCTGCATGAACAATGTCAGACTAAACTCAAGGATATAAAAATAAACGACCTTTCCAATTGCATTTACATCCAACAGTGCTAGAAATGATACAGCCTCAGCAAATATATCCGGACTGGCGGGATGCTTGCGCATGGCTGCGAGCACGGCCTCGATGCCCCCCAGCCCCGCCATCTTGACACGATTGTCGTCGTTGACAGCCAGGCTCCACAGCGCCCCGCACGCGTGCTGCTGTACATCCTGGCTGGCGGGATGTGCGCGCATGGCTGCGAGCACGGCCTCGATGCCCCCCAGCCCCGCGATCTTGACCTTGTTGTCGTCGTTGGCAGCCAGGCTCCCCAGCGCCCCGCACGCGTGCTGCTGTACATCCTGGCTGGCGGGATGTGCGCGCATGGCTGCGAGCACGGCCTCGATGCCCCCCAGCCCCGCCATCTTGACCTCATTATCGGCGTTGACAGCCAGGCTCCACAGCGCCCCGCACGCCAGCTGCTGTACATCCTGGCTGGCGGGATGTGCGCGCATGGCTGCGAGCACGGCCTCGATGCCCCCGAGCCCCGCGATCTTGACCTTGTTGTCGGCGTTGACAGCAAAGTTGATCAGCGCTTTGCAAGCCCGCTCCTGTACAGGCTGGCTGGCGGGATGTGCACGCATGGCTGCGAGCACGGCCTCGATGCCCCCCAGCCCCGCCATCTTGACCTTGTTGTTGGCGTTGACAGCTAGGCTTGTCAGTGCCCCGCACGCCAGCTGCTGTACATCCTGGCTGGCGGGATGTGCGCGCATGGCTGCGAGCACGGCCTCGATGCCCCCGAGCCCCGCGATCTTGACCTCATTGTCGGCGTTGACAGCCAAGTTGATCAGCGCTTTGCAAGCCCGCTCCTGTACAGGCTGGCTGGCGGGATGTGCACGCATGGCTGCGAGCACGGCCTCGATGCCCCCCAGCCCCGCCATCTTGACCTTGTTGTTGGCGTTGACAGCTAGGCTTGTCAGTGCCCCGCACGCGTGCTGCTGTACATCCTGGCTGGCGGGATGTGCGCGCATGGCTGCGAGCACGGCCTCGATGCCCCCGAGCCCCGCGATCTTGACCTTGTTGTCGGCGTTGACAGCCAGGTTCCACAGCGCTCTGCACGCCTGCTGCTGTACATCCTGGCTGGCGGGATGTGCGCGCATGGCTGCGAGCACGGCCTCGATGCCCCCGAGCCCCGCGATCTTGACCTGGTCGTCGGCGTTGACAGCCAGGCTCCACAGCGCCCCGCACGCGTGCTGCTGTACATCCTGGCTGGCGGGATGTGCGCGCATGGCTGCGAGCACGGCCTCGATGCCCCCGAGCCCCGCGATCTTGACCTCATTATCGTCGTTGCCAGCCAGGTTCCCCAGCGCCCCGCACGCGTGCCGCTGTACATCCTGGCTGGCGGGATGTGCTTGCATGGCTGCGAGCACGGCCTCGATGCCCCCGAGCCCCGCGATCTTGACCTCATTGTCGGCGTTGACAGCCAGGCTCCACAGCGCCCCGCACGCGTGCTGCTGTACATCCTGGCTGGCGGGATGTGCGCGCATGGCTGCGAGCACGGCCTCGATGCCCCCGAGCCCCGCGATCTTGACCTTGTTGTCGGCGTTGACAGCCAGGTTCCCCAGCGCCCCGCACGCGTGCTGCTGTACATCCTGGCTGGCGGGATGTGCGCGCATGGCTGCGAGCACGGCCTCGATGCCCCCGAGCCCCGCGATCTTGACCTCATTATCGTCGTTGACAGCCAGGTTCCATAGCGCCCCGCACGCCTCCTGCTGTACATCCTGGCTGGCGGGATGTGCACGCATGGCTGCGAGCACGGCCTCGATCCCTTTGTGTTTTGCAATTTGATCTCTTGATTTGATGTTTGACTTTGCCAGTTCTCCCAGTATTTTGCATGCATTTATCTGTATATTCTCATTCAATGGATGTTCCTTCACATTCTTCCTTTCCATTGCTCTTATGACAAGCTCTATTCCTATCCGTTGCATCTTGCCCTTGTTTCCAGGTCTTTGCAGCTCCTTCAAGATTCTCACGATCTCCTCTGCGCTGCTCGCTTGCTCCAGTTGGTCTATCACGTGCTGTCTTGCCATGGAGCTGCTCGAGGTCTGGTTGGATGGCGACACATGGCTGGATTTCTCTTCTGAGCTTTTCGATTCTTGACCACCACCAGCACCAGAGTCTGACTTGTTTGCCTGAAGCTCCTTCTTCCGAGCTATTCCAACATCGCCTGAGTCAGCTCCCAGCTTCTCCATACTTGCCTCTGTTGGCGCTACAGCATTCCTACCAGCCTCGCAAGCTGCTGCATCGATTTTGCGACCGTCTTGATCTTCATCATGAGGTTCAAGTCCTCCTGTCTTGACTTTCTTTCGCTGAGGTCCCTCATCTCCTGGTGGTCGATCGTGAGTGTCTTCCCGTCTGCTCCATGTGATCACATCGCTCGACACCCGAGCCAGCAGGTGACTCCCAGGGCATGCAAACCGAGACAGGTCCTTGACATTCGCATGCAGCGAGAGGTTCCAACCCATCCAGAAGTACAGCTTCTTGGTGAACTTGATCGCGTCCTCGTCTGCTACTGCTGCCTCGTGCCCGATCACAAAGTCCACATGCTTGATCAGCTCCTGCGCTACGATACCCGACCAGCACAAGTTGAGCACCACCAGACGCAGCTTCTTGCTCCCCTTGACCACGTGACTCAGAGACCTTGCAAGCTGCTCTGCGGAGATGCTCTTGCCTCCTATCTCGATGTTGCCGCTCTTGGTGCCATGGCAGGCCAGGTGGAGGATGACGGGCTGATGATTGCCAATCTCACACATGAGGTCTCCGAAGTCCCGGTAGAAGCTCGACTCAAAGCTCACGCTCTCAGCAAACTTGATGAACGCCGCGTCGCCTTTGGCGCGAGCTCCTTTCATGAACTCCTCTCTGATCTCCTCAACATCCAAGTCGCTGCGCTCCTTCGCGTCGGCGAAGAAGAGGACCTTGTAAGGGAGGTCGGATGAGAAGAGAGGGTCGTTGGTATCGTCTGCTGCATGGTCGAGCTGCTGGTCGATGCAGCAGACGCAGATCTTGCCAGCCTCAGCCATTCGCAGTAGCTGACGGCTCGTGACAGGTGTCTCGTTAAAATCTTGCGGTGGTTTGAAATTCTTCTTGGATCTGGCAACGTACCTTGATTTTGTGACCGGTACTTTAGACGAGGTTTCGCTGATTAGACCACCGGTACATGAGACTGCTGTCCTGATTTCGTGACTTGATTTGGCTTTCAACATTAGGGGAGCATGAAATCATTTCTCAGCACCTTTTATGTGAATATTTGAAGTGCTTGGAGGGAGATTGAAATTGGAAGGTCGCATTTGACCGTGGCAACCTACAGTCCTTTTTCCCGGTTTGTTGACCGAAAAAGAAATAGTTATGTTTTATTGACTGAAAAGAAAAAGAAAGGCAAACGGCAAAGGAGGATGAGAATAAATCCAACAAACCCGCCTCAACAAAAGACTAGGAACGGAGGAGGCAGCAAAATGCGCTGCTCCAACCACGCAAGCGATGACAGGCACGACAAGCGGCTGTCAGGTTCAACTGTCTGCGATGATGGGAGACGAAGCTACTTGAGGCAGGAGGGAGAGATGAAGAGGAGAAGACAGGCAGAAGACAAGACGACGACCGTAGGGGAGGAAAGAAAGCATGATAGAGCGCGCACCTGTCTAGATGATCTTGTGAGAGCTGAGAGAGGCTGCTAGATGAACGAGTCGAGAGCCGCTCGATATCCACCAGAGAGAAGAGTAGCGATGAGAGGAAACAACTCCCTCGACCGGTGAGCTCCTTGCCATCGTCTCATCTGCTGCTCACGTCTCCCAAGCAGCTCCCGCATGTCCTATGACTGTGTGACGGACAAGAGAAGAGCAAAGGCAAGCTGCCTCTCCAAGGTGACGCCTGCTCGCCCTCTCTTGGTGCTGCTGACGCACAAGCATCGCGAGCAGACGATCTCTGCGGTCCTCGCGACCGAGCAGGAGTCATGGTGGATGTCGAGGATACGCGAGATGTCGTGCAAGGATCTCAAGAGCATGGTCAGGATCTCAGCGCTAGAGCAACAGGTGACGAGGTCGACGGCTGTGGCGGAGACGATGCTGAGGGAGGTGCTGCAGCTTGTGGGCGAGCAGACCAAGATGAAGATGCTGGAAGAGAAGCTGAGGTGCGAC
>NW_005434556.1:152076-154709 GCF_000315625.1 Guillardia theta CCMP2712
GAGCTGACATGGCTGTACAGGTCTGCAGGCCTGCAGGCAGAGGAGAACAAGTCGTTTGACATGACTCAAGTGCTGAAGATGCAGGAGGAGTGAGTTGGTGGCGGCAGGGGGGATAAGCTTGTGATGGCGAGGAATGATCAGCCGTCACAAGCAAGAGATGAAGAGGCTGCGAGAAGAGTCGCAAGGCCGCGTCGCTTGTCTCAAGGCGAGTCTGCGCTCCTTCCGTGCTGTGCGGCGACTTAGCTGGAGGAGGACGAGAGGGAGGAGATAGGCAGGAGATGATTATGATGATGATGATGAGCAGCAGCAGCAGCAGCAGCAGCAGCAGCAGCAGCAGCAGCAGCAGGTGGAGAAGCAGGAGGAGGAGCAGTTGGTGGATGCTTGTAGAGCTGGTGACATGCTGGAGCAGAGCAAGCTGAGGGAGGTGAAGGCTTCAAACGAGTCGATGCAGCAGGAGATCGAGCGACTGAAAGGTCTCGAGCTCGAGCTCGAGCAGCAGACGTCAAGGTGCGATCGATTGCCGTTGCAGCCGTTAGTTCGAGGTTACGGCTGCAACAGAGGCGACGGGCTGGAAGAAGACAAGACAAGGCTGAATGGGAGGCTGGAGGAGATGGAGGGAGAGATGGAGAGCAGGAGGCAGATAGAAACGCAGCAAGGAGAGCAGATCGCAAGAGCTCTTCACGACCTCAACGTGACTTGACAAGTACACCGCACACCCGAGCTGACATGAGCGCGTCAGCTCTGCCGTCAGCAGGTCGAGGACCTGAGGAGCTCAAGCTTGTTGCATGTGATACCTCATACTGCCTGTCTTGCTGGGCGAGATGCGCGTGTGAAGTTGCGTGTCTGCAAGGAACAAAAGCTGGAGGAAGCGGAAGAAGCGATGAAGGAGGTCGAGCACAAGCTACAAACATCAGAGAGCATGCGGGTGAGGTGGAGGAGAGGTGAAGGGTGCGGAGGATGAGACGAGGGTGTTGTTGGTGTGCAGGAGGTCAACGTAGAGGAGCTGGAGAAGGCGCGACAAGACAACCAGGTCTTACAGCAGAAGAATGAGATCTTGAGCAACGTCTTGGAGAGCTTGCAGGAGGATATGCGAGGGCTGCAGGTCTTGTGCGGGAGGAGAGGACATGTTGTTGTGGTAACGAGAGAGCGAAGGTGGAGTATGCGGAGATGAGGGAAGGGAAAGCTGCTTCAGACGGCAAGATTGTAGAGCTGGTAGAGTGTTGGGATGAAGAAAGGCTGTGGCGATGAGGGAGTGCTGTCAGATAAGACAGTTTCAACAAGAGAAAGATGAGTATGCTGAGGCGATCGAAGAGAGACTGAAGGTGACGTGCAAGGAAGCATGAATGATGATTGTACTGATGGAGATGATGATGATGATGATGATGCAGATTCAGATGACGATTATGATAACGATGATGATAAATCACATGATGGTGATGATGATGGAGATGATGATTGAGATGATGATGTGTGATGATGATTACAATGCTGACGATGGGAGCAGCAATCTGAAGAGAGAATCTCCCAGACTTTGAAGGAACTACGTCAGGTACATGTCGTGTCGAGACTGATATGCTCGTGGCCGCACTAGCTGAACCACAGACAACAGAGCGAGAAGAAGATGTCTTCTTACACAAAGCACAACTCTCATCTTCGAGGTGAAGAGAGAGAGAGAGAGGTCAGGAGGATCGCGATGGATGACGACTACCATCACAGACGAGATCTCGTGTTTGACGCGTGCTCTCCATGTGCTGACGACATTGCAGCTCGGTGAGGAGGAGGGGAGAAACCCTGGGGGAGGCAGAGAGGGAGAGGTAGAGGAAGGGTGAAGGTTTGAAACCTGTCTGCAGATGTCGACGAGCAGATTTCAAAGCTTGAGGGGATGATTGTGAAACAGGCAAAGATATTCGACATGAGCGGGGGTTGGGGCTTCAAGGCATGACATTGTGAGCAGGAGGGATTGATAGAGAGCTTGAAGAACGTCTACGTGAGATGTAGTAGATGTCTTGGTGAGAGCTGATAGGTTGTCTTGCAGTCTTACCATCAGGCGAAATATCAGAACCTCGTCCGTGAATATCACTTGCTCTTCAACAGAGTCAGTCGTCTCCTCCTCCATCCTCCTCCTCCTCCATCCTCCTCCAACCTCCTCCATCCTCCTGCATCCTCCTCCTCCTCCTTCTCCTCCTTCTCTCCTCCTCCTCCTCCTCCTTCGGTTCCCTTGTTCTCTGCATCTGCATCTCGCTACTGCTGCTCGATTCCTGCTGGGTGCTGGTGTTATCTCTATTTCTCTCACCTCCTGCTTCTGCTGGACGTAGCTGCTCCTGCTCCCTTACGTGCTCCTCTCCTTCTCTCCTCCTACTCCTCATTTGTGCCCCTCCTCCTCCCTCCTCCCCCTCCTCCCTCCTCCCTCCTCCCTCCTCCCTCCTCCCTCCTCCCTCCTCCCTCCTCCCTCCTCCCTCCTCCCCCTGCTCTTCCCCCCCTTCCTCTGTCTGCCTCACCTGCATCTTCAGCTCCTCTCGTCCTGTCGCTCACCTCCTCCTCCTCGCAGGCGCGCGACAACGTCTTCGAGATCTGCCTGCCCTCGAGCTCGCAGAGGTCCGACGGCTCTGCCGTCCTGCAGGAGCTGACAGATC
>NW_005434556.1:161285-173293 GCF_000315625.1 Guillardia theta CCMP2712
ACCCGTTACTTGCCTCGAAGCAGCAGCAGGAGTCTTTGAATTCTTTTCAGCTTTTCTGACCGCAATCTGACTTGTCATTCAGATTGCTGACCTGCGATCTCAACATTGCAGATGAAATCTACAAGTCAACAACATCTGATGCTATAGAGTGTAAATATCCCGAACAATGCTGCTGCTGCTGCTGCTACTGCTGCTGCTAATCTTTCAGAACATCCTGCGCAACCTTCCCCTTTCTTGAGATTTTCTCGTCCACCGCGTCCTCGGCCTCATCCTTCTTGCCACTAGCAATCATCATCATCATCCTCATCCTCATCCTCATCCTCATCCTCATCCTCATCCTCATCCTCATCCTCATCCTCATCCTCATCCTCATCCTCATCCTCATCATCATCATCGTCATCGTCATCGTCGTCATCATCATCATCATCATCTTTCCATCTTCTCTTCGCTCCTCGTCGCTGCTTGTTGTCCTTGACACGTGAAGTGACATGACAAGGGTCAATCACATGCGATGAAGACGCGAGATAGTCGCGAGGACGAGGACAAGGCTCCTTCTTCTCTTGCTGATCTCCATCGCATCTCGTCCTCTCCTCTCCTTCACTTGGATCATCCGCACTGTCCTCCCCATCAAACTGGCGGATCTATAACTCACCGTAGAAGACTTTCACAAAGTCCCGCATCTCTCTCCTCTCCTCTCCTCTCCTCTCCTCTCCTCTCCTCTCCTCTCCTCGAACGAGGCAGCAGGAGGGAAGGGAGATGCTGGCGTGAAGCTTGTGAAGCGCTTGTAGCATGAAAGGCTGGAAGAGGTGTCGATAGGTTGTGAGATGAGCTTGTAGGATCATTGCAGTGCTGATGTGAGTGGAGATGTCGTATGATGCAAGATAGGATGATCTCAGACTCAGTGAGTAAGGTACTGTTGTGAGTGCAGCGAGGGATGCTTGAGAGCGTTTACAGGAGATGAGAGATGTTTGTTGGATGTTTAATGTGTTGATGTGAGTTTGTTGTGTGTAACAAAAACCGTCACCGAGCGAGGACTGGGAGCTTTTCTCAGAAGCTATGTTACAGATCATACATGAAGTGGCAGGAAAGGATCGCAAAGACATGAGTTTCAATGATTCTGTTCAAACTTCGTCACCTTGAGATTCTATCAATTCGTCTAGCTGTTGGTATGCTGTGGTAACAAACAGACGGGACTAGCGATCTACTGAGATCTATGGATGTACTAGATGTTGTCTGCTACGTAACATAGATGGGTAGTCAGACAACAACTGGAGTACACCATTGCAGCGCTTTATTGCAGCCATTCGAGAACAATCTTTCCATTGTCTTGTATGATTGCATTCTGCTCAAACCTTTTCATTGCAGAGGAGACAAGGTCTCCTGCACCAAGCTTTCTCATCAGACTCTGCAAATAACAAGACATGAGTTATAAAATACTAAGAAAAACAATCACCTTGCTTTCTTTTGAACTGAAACAAGCAAGAAGATTTAAAGCCGCTTGTAGCAAATCCTCGCTGGACAAGAAAGCCTTCATGGCTGCGAGCACGGCCTCGATGCCCCCGAGCCCCGCGATCTTGACCTTGTTGTCGTCGTTGGCAGCAAGCCTCATCAGCGCCCCGCACGCCTGCTGCTGTAGGGGCTGGCTGGCGGGATGTGCACGCATGGCTGCGAGCACGGCCTCGATGCCCCCGAGCCCCGCGATCTTGACAGAGTTGTCGGCGTTGGCAGCAAGCCTTAAAAGCGCCCCGCACGCGAGCTCCTGTACAAGCTGGCTGGCGGGATGTGCTTGCAAGGCTGCGAGCACGGCCTCGATGCCCCCGAGCCCTGCGATCTTGACCTGGTTGTCGGCGTTGGCAGCAAGCCTCATCAGCGCCCCGCACGCCTGCTCCTGTACGGACTGGCTGGAGGGATGCTTGCGCATGGCTGCGAGCACGGCCTCGATGCCCCCGAGCCCCGCGATCTTGACAGAGTTGTCGTCGATGAAAGCAAGCCTCATCAGCGCCCCGCACGCCTGCTGCTGTACGAGCTGGCTGGCGGGATGTGCACGCATGGCTGCGAGCACGGCCTCGATGCCCCCGAGCCCCGCGATCTTGACAGAGTTGTCGGCGTTGACAGCAAGCCACAACAGCGCCCTGCACGCGTGCTGCTGTACGGACTGGCTGGCGGGATGCTTGCGCATGGCTGCGAGCACGGCCTCGATGCCCTTCACGAACATGCTGGCGGGATGTGCTTGCATGGCTGCGAGCACGGCCTCGATGCCCCCGAGCCCCGCGATTTTGGCCGAGATGTCGGCGTTGGCAGCCAGGCTCAACAGCGCCCCGCACGCGAGCTCCTGTACAAGCTGGCTGGCGGGATGTGCACTCATGGCTGCGAGCACTGCCTCGCTGCCCCCGAGCCCCGCGATCTTGGCACGGTTGTCGGCGTTGGCAGCCAGGCTCATCAGCGCCCCGCACGCCTGCTGCTGTACAAGCTGGCTGGCGGGATGTGCACTCATGGCTGCGAGCACGGCCTCGATGCCCCCGAGCCCCGCGATCTTGACACGGTTGTCGGCGTTGGCAGCCAGATTAGCTAGCGCCCCGCACGCCTGCTGCTGTACAAGCTGGCTGTCAGGATGCTTGCGCATGGCTGCGAGCACGGCCTCGACCATGTTGTCGGCGTTGACATCCAGGCTCCATAGCGCCCCGCACGCCTGCTCCTGTACGGACTGGCTGGCGGGATGCTTGCGCATGGCTGCGAGCACGGCCTCGATGCCCCCGAGCCCCGCGATCTTGGCCGAGATGTCGGCGTTGGCAGCCAGGCTCAATACCGCGCCGCACGCGTGCTGCTGTACAAGCTGGCTGGCGGGATGTGCTTGCATGGCTGCGAGCACGGCCTCGATGCCCCCGAGCCCTGCGATCTTGACAGAGTTGTCGGCGTTGATAGCAAGGATCATCAGCGCCCCGCACGCCTGCTCCTGTACATCCTGGCTGGCGGGATGCTTGCGCATGGCTGCGAGCACGGCCTCGATGCCCCCGAGCCCCGCGATCTTGACAGAGTTGTCGGCGTTGGCAGCCAGGTTCCGTAGCGCCCCGCACGCCTCATCCTGTACATCCTGGCTGGCGGGATGCTTGCGCATGGCTGCGAGCACGGCCTCGATGCCCCCGAGCCCCGCGATCTTGACGTTGTTGTAGGCGTGGGCAGCCAGCCTCAACAGCGCCCCGCACGCCTGCTGATGTACGAGCTGGCTGGCGGGATGTGCGCGCATGGCTGCGAGCACGGCCTCGATGCCCCCGAGCCCCGCGATCTTGACAACGATGACAGCGTTGGCAGCAAGGTTCCATAGCGCCCCGCACGCCTGCTCCTGTACATCCTGGCTGGCGGGATGTGCTTGCATGGCTGCGAGCACGGCCTCGATGCCCCCGAGCCCCGCGATCTTGACAGAGTTGTCGTCGTTGGCAGCAAGGATCATCAGCGCCCCGCACGCGTGCTGCTGTACATCCTGGCTGGCGGGATGTGCACGCATGGCTGCAAGCACGGCCTCGATGCCCCCGAGCCCCGCGATCTTGACCTGGTTGTTGTCGTTGACAGCCAGGCTCCATAGCGCCCCGCATGCCTCATCCTGTACGAACTGGCTGGCAGGATGTGCGCGCATGGCTGCGAGCACGGCCTCGATGCCCCCGAGCCCCGCGATCTTGACACGGTTGTCGGCGTTGGCAGCCAGATTAGCTAGCGCCCCGCACGCCTGCTCCTGTACATCCTGGCTGGCGGGATGTGCACGCATGGCTGCGAGCACGGCCTCGATGCCCCCGAGCCCCGCGATCTTGACCTTGTTGTCGGAGATGCAAACCAGGCTCATCAGCGCCCCGCATGCCTCATCCTGTACATCTTGGCTGGCGGGATGTGCACGCATGGCTGCGAGCACGGCCTCGATGCCCCCGAGCCCCGCGATCTTGACACGGTTATCGTCGTGGATAGCAAGGTTCCATAGCGCCCCGCACGCCTGCTGCTGTACAAGCTGGCTGGCGGGATGCTTGCGCATGGCTGCGAGCACGGCCTCGATGCCCCCGAGCCCTGCGATCTTGGCACGGTTGTCGGCGTTGGCAGCAAAGCTCCATAGCGCCCCGCACGCCTGCTGATGTACGGATAGGCTGGCGGGATGTGCACGCATGGCTGCGAGCACGGCCTCGATGCCCCCGAGCCCCGCGATCTTGGCACGGTTGTCGGCGTTGGCAGCCAGATTAGCTAGCGCCCCGCACGCCTGCTGCTGTGCAAGCTGGCTGGCGGGATGTGCTTGCATGGCTGCGAGCACGGCCTCGATGCCCCCGAGCCCTGCGATCTTGACCTTGTTGTTGTCGTTGCGAGTCAGGCTCATCAGCGCCCCGCACGAGTGCTCCTGTACGGACTGGCTGGCGGGATGCTTGCGCATGGCTGCGAGCACGGCCTCGATGCCCCCGAGCCCCGCGATCTTGACCTTGTTGTCGTCGTTGGCAGCCAGGTTCCATAGCGCCCCGCACGCCTGCTGATGTACGAGCTGGCTGGCGGGATGTGCACGCATGGCTGCGAGCACGGCCTCGCTGCCCCCGAGCCCCGCAATCTTGACACGGTTGTCGGCGTTGGCAGCCAGGTTCCATAGCGCCCCGCACGCCTGCTCCTGTACATCCTGGCTGGCGGGATGTGCTTGCATGGCTGCGAGCACGGCCTCGATGCCCCCGAGCCCCGCGATCTTGACAGAGTTGTCGTCGTTGGCAGCAAGGATCATCAGCGCCCCGCACGCGTGCTGCTGTACATCCTGGCTGGCGGGATGTGCACGCATGGCTGCAAGCACGGCCTCGATGCCCCCGAGCCCCGCGATCTTGACCTGGTTGTTGTCGTTGACAGCCAGGCTCCATAGCGCCCCGCATGCCTCATCCTGTACGAACTGGCTGGCAGGATGTGCGCGCATGGCTGCTGAGCACGGCCTCGATGCCCCCGAGCCCCGCGATCTTGACACGGTTGTCGGCGTTGGCAGCCAGATTAGCTAGCGCCCCGCACGCCTGCTCCTGTACGGACTGGCTGGCAGGATGTGCACGCATGGCTGCGAGCACGGCCTCGATGCCCCCGAGCCCCGCGATCTTGACCTTGTTGTCGGCGTTGACAGCCAGGCTCCCCAGCGCCCCGCACGCGTGCTGCTGTAGGGGCTGGCTGGCGGGATGCTTGCGCATGGCTGCGAGCACGGCCTCGATGCCCCCGAGCCCTGCGATCTTGACACGGTTGTCGGCGTTGACAGCCAGGTTCCATAGCGCCCCGCATGCCTCATCCTGTACATCCTGGCTGGCGGGATGTGCACGCATGGCTGCGAGCACGGCCTCGATGCCCCCGAGCCCCGCGATCTTGACAGAGTTGTCGGCGTTGGCAGCCAGGTTCCATAGCGCCCCGCACGCCTGCTGCTGTAGGGGCTGGCTGGCGGGATGTGCACGCATGGCTGCGAGCACGGCCTCGATGCCCCCGAGCCCCGCAATCTTGACACGGTTGTCGGCGTTGGCAGCCAGGTTCATCAGCGCCCCGCACGCCTGCTGCTGTAGGGGCTGGCTGGCAGGATGTGCACGCATGGCTGCGAGCACGGCCTCGATCCCTTTGTGCTTTTCAATTTCGACTCTTGATTTGTCGTTGGACTCTGCCAGGTCTCCCAGTATTTCGCATGCGTACATCTGTACATCCTTTCTCAATTGATGTGCCTTCACAATCTTCTTTCCCATTGCTCTTATGACAAGCTCTATTCCTCTTCGTTTCATCTCGCCCTTGTTTCCAGGTCTTTGCAGCTCCTTCAAGATTCTCACGATCTCCTCTGCGCTGCTCGCTTGCTCCAGTTGGTCTATCATGTGCTGTTTTGCCATGGAGCTGCTCGAGGTCTGGTTGGATGGCGACACATGGCTGGATTTCCTTTTTGAGCTTTTCGATTCTTCAACACCTGCAGCACCCGAGTCTGACTTGTTTGCGTGAAGCTCCTTCTTCTGAGCCAATCCAACACCTCCTGATTCAGCTCCCAGCTTCGCCATACTTGCCTCTGTTGGTGCTACAGCATTCCTACCAGCCTCGCAAGCTGCTGTATCGATTTTGTCACCGTCTTGATCTTCATCATGACGTTCAAATCCTTCTGTCTTTACTTTCTTTCGCTGAGGACCTTCGTCTCCTGGTGGTCGATCGTGAGTGTCTTGCCGTCTGCTCCATGTGATCACATCGCTTGACACCCGAGCCAGCAGGTGACTCCCAGGGCATGCAAACCGAGACAAGTCCTTGACATTCGCATGCAGCGAGAGGTTCCGACCCATCCAGTAGTACAGCTTCTTGGCGAACTTGATCGCGTCCTCGTCTGCTACTGCTGCCTCGTGCCCGATCACAAAGTCCACATGCTTGATCAGCTCCTGCGCTACGACGCCCGACCAGCACAAGTTGAGCACCACCAGACGCAGCTTCTTGCTCCCCTTGACCACGTGACTCAGAGACCTTGCAAGCTGCTCAGCGGAGATGCTCTTGCCTCCTATCTCGATGTTGCCGCTCTCGGTGCCATGGCAGGCCAGGTGGAGGATGACGGGCTGATGATCGTCAATCTCACACATGAGGTCTCCGAAGTCCCGGTAGAAGCTCGACTCAAAGCTCATGCTCTCAGCAAACTTGATGAACGCCGCGTCTCCTTTGAGGCGAGCTCCTTTCATAAACTCCTCTCTGATCTCCTCAACATCCAAGTCGCTGCGCTCCTTCGCGTCGGCGAAGAAGAGGACCTTGTGAGGGAGGTCGGATGAGAAGAGAGGGTCGTTGGTATCGTCTGCTACATGGTCGAGCTGCTGGTCCTTGCAGCAGACGCAGATCTTGCTGAGCGTACTTGTCATGGTCTGTCAGGTCATGGGGGAGGAAGAGGAGGGAAGGCGCTAGTGCGTCAAAATTGCCATGAGCTCCTGCCGCGATGACCTCTGAGCATGGGCAGCGGCTCTCACGAGCGCCAATCAAATATATACATACTAGAGAAGCGGAGGATGAAGGGGAAAGAGGAGGAGGGAGAAGATTGGGAAGACTAGCTAGAGAGAGCAAGACAAGACGAGAGGAAGAGATCAAGACAAGACGAGAGGAAGAGATCAAGACAAGACGAGAGGAAGAGATCAAGACAAGACGAGAGGAAGAGATCAAGACAAGACGAGAGGAAGAGATCAAGACAAGACGAGAGGAAGAGATCAAAACAAGACGAGAGGAAGAGATCAAGACAAGACGAGAGGAAGAGATCAAGACAAGACGAGAGGAAGAGATCAAGACAAGACGAGAGGAAGAGATCAAGACAAGACGAGAGGAAGAGATCAAGACAAGACGAGAGGAAGAGATCAAGACAAGACGAGAGGAAGAGATCAAGACAAGACGAGAGGAAGAGATCAAGACAAGACGAGAGGATGAGAGCGGGAGGGAGGCGAGAGGAACAGAGAGAGGAGCAGAGAGAGGAACAGAGAGAGGAACAGAGAGGAACGGAGAGAGGAACAGGAGACTGGTGTATGAGGGGGTCTATCAATAGGGATTCGAAGGGGTAGTTAGAGTTAAAGTAGGGGGTGGGGGTCATTCCGGAGAATCATTCCTAGCAGGGTGACCCCACCTATGACTCATCAGCAATGAGGGGCCACCCCCACTCCCCTGCCCGGGGCCCGCCGATCGGATGGCCGCGTGACACTGAGACTGGGGCGGCCGGCAGGTAAACCCCGGCATGTTTGGAAATGGGTCGGCGAGCGACCGTACCGTCCGATGCTGCCGTGCGACGAGGAGCCGCAGGAAGTTCCTCAGGAGGTTGCGACGAGGAGCCGCAGGAGGTTGCGACGAGGAGCCGCAGGAGGAGCCGCAGGAGGCTCCTCGGGAACCAGGGAGGGGAGGAGGAGGAGGAGGAAAGTCGGTTGGGGGGAGGAGCGGAAAGATCAGGGTCGTTCATTAGCAGGGAGGCCTCGGGCTATCCTGGTGAGGACAACAGGATGATGGATCATGCCGTCCTCCTCTATGATGTAGTTGAACTGATCGCCCGAAGCTTCAGCCCTCGCACCGTAGAGTTGATCTGATGAGGAAGTGAGAAGGACGAGGAGGAGGAGAGGGAGGAGGAGAGGGGGGAGGAGAGGGAGGCGGCGGCGGTGGAGAGATTGAGGGGAAGGAGGGGCAGAGAAGAGGAAGGAGTGGGGGGACGATGCAGCGGAGGAAGTGAAGTGAGTGAGCGAGGAAGGAGGATTCGGACCTGCTGGGCAGCAAAGTTGAGAGGTTGGATGTCGTAGCTGGTGATGCTCTTGGTTGTCGTTCCTCCTGCAAAGCCAACGATGAGGAACAGAGAAAGAGACGAGAAGGAGGAGAGGAGAGGAGAGGAGAGGAGAGGAGATGAGAGAGGAGAGGAGAGGGGAGGAGAGGAGAGGAGAGGAGAGAGAGAGGACAGGAGAGGAGATGATAGAGGGAGAAGAGAGGAGAAGAGAGGAGAAGAGAGGAGAGAGGAGAGAAGAGAGGAGAGGAGAGGGGAGGGGAGAGGGGAGAAGAGAGGAGAGGAGAGGGGAGAGGGGAGAGGAGAGGAGAGAAGTACGAAGCTGCTCGCCTAAGAATGTATGTGATGTGATGAAAATCTCATCGATGTCGCGGGGAATGACCTGCAAACCTTTAGAGAAGCGCTTGCCTTGCTGCTGCTGCTGTCCTAGCTCCCCTCCTACTCCCGCGCTCCTGCTCCTGCGATCCACCTGCTTCCCTGCTCTTGTCTTCGCCTAGAACTTCCGCCTTTCTCACCTCAATCTTCACGATGTGATGATCCGCGTGCCATTTCACCATCCACGTGAAGACTGGAGCTGCTGTTAGCGAGAGAACGGAACGAGACAAAAGCAACAAGAGCGATGTTGACATGCAAGTTGATACATAACATGTCCAAGAATGCATGTTGATACGTTACATGTTCGGAACATGTCACACAACATCTTAAACATTGATCTATCAGATGTTGATAGCTCGAAATTCTCACATTCTTTCACAAGCATCATCGTGAACAGAACATTTCTCACCTATTGAAATCCCTCCTCCCAACAGAATCCACCATTTACTCATCAACAAACTTGCCCCTAAGACATTGACATCCATATTGAGCAAGTTGATTATTGAAATGCTGTGACAAATCTCAGTCATCGAAACTTCCTTGCTTTTCCCCTCCACTTTCCCTTTCTCCCTCCTCTTTCCCTCCCTCCTCCATTCTCCATCCTTTCACCCTCCTCCTTCCTGCCGCCTCCCCCCCCCCCGGGTTCTCCTCACCTCCCCCACAGTCCAATCTGTCCAAGTCCGACTGTGGAGAGAGCAGCAAAGAACAATGTGCGAGGCTGCCTGCGTAAACATCAGGGCTCAATATTTTTATCATCATCATCATCATCATCATCATCATCATCCACATCATCATTCTCTCCATGATCATCATCTCCATCCTCCTCCTCCTCCTCCTCCTCTCCATCATCATCATCCTCCTCTCCATCATCATCATCATCATATCATTCTCATCATCATCTTGATCATCCTCCTCTTCGTCGTGCTCTTCCTCCTCCTCTCCATCATCATCATCTCAATCCTCATTCTCCTCATCATCGTTATCGCAGCATCTTCTTACTCATAGATGCATGTCTTCACACCGACGGGAATGTGCATAGTCGGGTTCTTCTTCGTGTAGTCTGCCCTACCCTTGCTTGCCTTCTTGGACATCCAACGAACATGCGCAAGGGCCTGCCCTCCTGCTCCTGCTCCTGCTCCTGCTCCTGCTCCTGCTCCTCCTATCAGCATCGCCATGCTGCCCACTGTCGTTCTGCTCCTCAGGCCCCACAGGCTCGAGGAGGCCGGCATGATCGGATGCAACCTAGAGTAGGACAGGCTCCGGAGCATGCCCGGCAGATAGTGGGCGCTGAACGAGGAAGAGCAGGGACGGCGAGAGAGGACGAGACGGGCCCACCCCCTCGCATTGGCAGCCAGCATCGTGCTTGCCTGACATGACAATCAGGAGGAAAAAGGACACAAAAAGGACGAGGCAAGAATGAAACCGTCCAATGCTTCTGATCAACCAACTTGAAACTTCCATCTCATCGACCCTCACCTATACACATCCTGATCACTTGACCGATCTACCACTCCATCACCTGCAGAGTTTGCTCCAACTTTCGTCTACATCTTGGCTGAGGTCTCTGCTTTTCTGAAGATCCTCTTTTCTCGCTCGCCTGCTTCTTTCTCAAACCCATCCTCCTGTCCCGCAACCGCCTGCCTGCTGCCTGATATTCCTTTTTCTCTCGTCCTCGTCCTCGTCCTCGTCCTCGTCCTCGTCCTCGTCCTCCCATGTTCCCAGCATCAAGATCCTCGGCATTGTTTTCGTAGAGTAACTAAAACTTGCACTACATCATATTTAATACTTCTATAGTAAACCACCACCTAGTATCGATATACATTGTATATTAAAGAAAATTATTCCCATCTTTAATAATAAATGATTTTATTTTGCCTTTCTGGTATAACAGCAAAAACTAGTTTTCAATGTTGCTATTGAGTCAGCAAGGATGATATTATATATGATATTGTAAATTTTTAATTGACTAAATTTACATACCAGGTTTTAAAAGTTCGCCCCGTCATAAAGCGGATGCTCTGGAAGCCCAGTACCCCCACCCTTTCCAGAAACATGCACCCCTGTATTGTGTACCCCTACCTACCAATTTGCTCTACCTCCCTTTGTTTGCTCTGTAAAACCAAGTCAGAATACAACCCAGATAATACCCCCACCCCTATTATTCACATCACCCTACCCCTACAAAATGTATTAGGACCCCACCCCCTTTATATGTTCCCCCCTTCCTTGTTCCAGTCGTACAGCGCGTTATGGCCTCCTCCCTTCTCCTGCTTGTCAGCGTCGGGAGCGCAGGAGCGTTCCTGGCTCCCTCCCCCCTCTCCCCCATCTCCTCCTCCTCCCTCTCTAATGCCGCCATCTCCTCCTCCCTCCCCTCCTTCTCCTCCTCGCCCTCCAGGTCCGTTTGCGGCGGTCTGTACATGGCCAAGGGCAAGGGAGTTCCTATCAACATGAGGGGAGAGATGCAGAAACGTGCTCAGATGGAGCAGGTGAGGCAGCAGATGATGGGAGACGACAGCGATGGCCTTCCTGTCTTCAACGTCTTCGTCCGCAGCAAGAGGGCCGGCATCTGGTACCCTGCCGGCACCCTCAAGGGAGACGCCCGCTCTAAGTCTCTGGTGGAGGCCTGGAGGGACAACTCGCTCTTCCTCAAGGACCAGTACAAGGTGAGCCCATGCACATGCCAGCAGTCCTCCCCTCTTGCTCGCTCCTGCTGCCGCCGCTCCTTCCTCCCCTTGCTCGCTCCCTCATTGGTTTGTTGATCTTGTTGAACCTTGCAACTGCAACTGTTTCTTCCTCCGCTCTCTCTCCCGCACCCGCTCCTCCCCGCTCTCCTCCTCCTCTCTACCCATGTTCTCCTCATGGCTCTTCTCCTTCCCTCTCCTCCTCTCTCCTCATCTTCTCCTCTCTGACCATAGCGCAGTCGACCCTGGACAAGGGCATGGCCAAGTCACTCTTCGAGTCCAAGGACAAGTTTGTGGAGTCGGTCATCAAGATGTATCCTCAGCTCAAGAACTCGCGCGGAGAGCTGGAGTTCGGGTACAGGGTCAGGATCCCCGGACTGGAGGAGAAGATGAAGGCGGAGGGTAGAGAGGAGGAGCTCAAGGTGAGAGGAGTGGGAGGGAGGCGAGAGGTGGAGGATGGGGAGGTGGAGGCGGGAGGTGGAGGAGGCAGGTGGAGGAGGTGGCAGGTGGAGGTGGAGGAAGATGTAGGAGATAGAAACGCGTTCAAGGTGGAGAGTGAGCAAAGGAGGAGGAGAAGGAGATGGAAGAGGAGGAGGAGGAGATGGAAGAGGAGGAGGATATGGAAGAGGAGGAGGACGATATTGTTGTTGATGCACCTTCTGCTGACTTGTTGCTGGCAGACCTCTCTTCTCGAAGAGAACATGACGAAGGGATTCCTTGAGAAC
>NW_005434556.1:174308-174791 GCF_000315625.1 Guillardia theta CCMP2712
AGCACGGGAGCGTCTAGTTAGTGTATAGCGGGTCGACCGTGGGGGGGCATGTCCCTCTCATTGGCCTCGACGACCAACTCTGACACACTTGGGAGATCCTTTGGGCATCCCCAGCTGTAAGGTCCTCGGAGGGAGGTGAGGGAGGGAGGGGAGGGAGAGGAAATGAGAGAACAGTAAGATAGAGAGGAAAAGATAGAAATGGAGGAGGAGAGGAGGAGGAGGAGGAGGAGAAAGAGGGAAGGAGGGAGAGGAAGAGGAGGAGGGAGAGGGGGAGAGTTAGAGGAATAGAAGGGGGAGCACGAGCAGAGGCAGGAGGAGGACGAGTTGATGGTGGTGATGGAGTAGCAGGAGGAGGACGAGAAGGAGGAGGAGAAGGAGAGAGAGGAGGGAGGAGAAAGAGAGGGAGGAGGAGTAGGTGGTGGTGGTGGTGGTGGTGGAGGAGGAGGAGGAGTAACAGGAGGAAGTGGTGGTGCTGAAGTAGAA
>NW_005434556.1:174891-175489 GCF_000315625.1 Guillardia theta CCMP2712
TCTTCTTCGAGATGCCTTCCTCCCCCCAGATCGACGACCGGAAGGAGCTGAGGAGCTCCCTTCTCTCAAGATCGGTTAACCTGCCACTATCGAACCCGTCAGCGATGTGTCACGACAAATTCCTTTACATGTCGCCCCTTTCATCCTACAGGCCATGCCGTCTCCCGTCTCTACCTTGTGCCCTCCTGGCCTATGTCGCTGGTTTTGTTGCGCTACCGCTCCATACCGCATACGCTAGCTCTTCATCTTCCATCTCCTGATGACCGCCCATCACCTTCTTCTTTTCTATCCTCCCCATCCTCCTGTAGCAGCAGCAGTACCAGTACCACCTCCAACACATCATTACCATCATCATCATCATCTCCATAACTACCACCATCTCCATCATCATCATCATCATCGTCATCATCATCATCATCATCATCATCATCTCCTCCTCCTCCTCCTCCTCCCCTCTCCTCCTCCCCCCTCACGTCCTCTTCCCCCCCTCGTTCCTTCATTCTCCTCCCCCCCCCCCTCTCTCCTCCTCCCCTTCTAACGTAGCCATCGACAAGTTTGTCTCACTTTGATTCGAGGCTGAGCATTTGTAGAATCAACG
>NW_005434556.1:175871-193939 GCF_000315625.1 Guillardia theta CCMP2712
ATGATCATCATCATCATCATCATCATCATCATCATCATCATCATCATCATCATCATCATCATCATCATCATCATCATCATCATCATCATCATCATCATCATCATCATCATCATCATCATCATCATCATCATCATCATCATCATCATCATCATCATCATCATCATCATCATCATCATCATCATCATCATCATCATCATCATCATCATCATCATCATCATCATCATAACTCTTCCCCCGCTTCTCATTCTCATGATGTTTGACCTGTTCGCCGCGAGCATTCCGAGGATACCACCTACCCCCTCTCAAACCCTCTTTTCAGAGCTGTAAGGGCGGTGGTGGGGGTCATGCGGACATTTGTTGGTTGATGGTCGCCAAATCGGGGGGGAGCAAACTCTGCAACAAACTTTGAAAGTTTAGACTTTGAGACTTTATGATCCAAACTTTGGTAGTGAAACTTTTTAGTGACAGTACGGTACTACGGAGTACTCCTTCGTTTCCTAGTATCTTATTGAGGCGGGTTTGTAGGGTGTATCCTCGTCCTCCTTTGTTTGCTCCGGTTTGCCTTTCTTTTGAAGTTAATGAAGAGTTTATAACTGTGACAGTTTTCCGGGGTTAACCGTGACCGTCCGATCCGGCCCCGGCCGCGGCGAAGTTCGGCGGCCCCGGCGGCCCGGCACCGGGGAGTCACACTGAGTTGGGCACAGTGACCAACATGCTGAATGTGGTCAGTTCGTCCATGCTATGACGACTCGTTATCCGGCGAGTGTCCATCATGGCACTGGTGACCAGCGCTCAGTACCGATCGGACTCCGAGGGCCGTGACGGTGAGGCACTGGCATGGTCAGCGGAGCTACGGTTCCGATTCGACCGTATTTCGATTCACGCAGGAGGTTGTGTTTGCTTTCAACCTGCTGTTGCAGCCAGTGAATGCGGAGCAGCTCACGGGGTTACGGAACTTGACAGGAACTGGCAGGGGACTGGCAGGTGCCGTCCCCCATTTATTGCTTCCAAACAGATATGGAAGTTCCACACGTTTCATCAGCACTTGACCACAAGAGACAATGTTGACAGTAGGATCGTGTCCACGTTCAGAGACAGCAGGAACAGCGTCTAGGCATCCGGCTTGTTCCTGACGGTGACGTCCGACATCACGCATGACTGGCACCTGCTCCCGCGGTCAGCCTGCAAAAGCAGGAGATGGCAGGGACATACGCAAGGCGGAAGGATGGGGGGCATCCCTTGAGCAGCTTCTCCTCAGCAGCTGTGCGAGGAGAGAGATTTCCTGATACGAGATCGACCTGTTGAACATGGAATTTAAGCCTAATCTTCGAACCTCTTGCTGTTTCATCAACCTTGCACGTCCCACAGTTGCCACCTCCACCACAGTTGAAAAGTTTACCTGCCCAGAAAACAACATAAGGACATGAATATCATCTGTGTCAGTTGATGATAGACCTTTCATGGTATAGTACAAGTCCACCTTCCCTGCGAGCATGGCATCTCGGAGTATCGTTTCCCTATGAAATGAATGAGGAACTTGCACAGAGAAGATTGAAAGCTCGGTGCAACTTGTCACGGCACAGAAACAAGAGAGAACACAACACCTTATGGTGGTGGGAAAAAGAGAGAAAACAAGAGGTCAACATGAATCTCTCACCTGTCACACTGCAGCTGCGCAACTTGCCCTCCGGATTTGTCAACGACCTTGACAGTAGCCATGTTCAACGATGTAGCACCGGAGCGAAGAGAGGGTGTAGAGACACAGGACGGGCTCCTGGATGAGCTTGGAGTGAAGCGAGCTGAAGGAGAGAAAGCGAAGGAGACGTCGGCTGTCGCCATCGCCATCGCCATCGCCATCGCCGTTACCGCAATCTTGCGTGCCATGCTGCTAGATCTACCTTTGCAGCACTACCCCTACCTTATGTTACCCTACCCAGCACGATAGATCAAATACCAGCAGATACCACATTTCTGTTGAAATCACCTGACCAATCACATACAAAAATGACCCGTCTTTGCACGTTTTTTGATCACCCCCACCCCCAGTCTTAAATGAGTACCCCCCAAAATTATTCACCCTACCCCCAAGATCCTGTGATCTCCGCACAGCCCCTTATGTGTCACCTTATAACTTCACGGGGGTGGAACTCCTCTTTTACCGGTATTAGGACGGGTACTTTTTCAATCCTTTTTACAGGGGTGGGGTAGTAGAATTTGTTGGGAATCGCAATGGCGATCCCGCGACAAACTGTTTCGAGGATGAATATCTCAAGAATGAAAATCTGTACAATGCAAAACAAACATTTTATATTTAGAGATACATACAAATTGTCATTCTCTATACTTGTTCGCTTTGTACACGTCTTAACTTTTGACATTTTGTCCTTTCTATCTCTTCTTCCGTAGACTTACAACCAGACAAAGTTCGTAATCCCTGAAATCCAGGCATTTGTCCTGTGAATCCTCCTCGTGTATCCAAAGATTGAGTATGTATACGTTTCCGAGATCGAGGTTGGGACCTGCACTCATTCTCTTTGTCCCGTGTTCCTTCCTCTGCGTTGAAAAGCTTCTTCTCCCCGCGTGGTCTGCTAAGAATGATTCGCTTTTTTGAGTGGTCATACACAAAAGGCAGATTGGGATCGAATTTTTTTGAGAGCTCAGTGCATGCTTTGTTGAATTTCCTCAAGAAATCTTTCTTGTTCAAATGACCTATCAAAGACCAGAGGTTTTCAACGCTGTCTGTGCAGAGCGTCCGTGCATTGAAGTCATACTCCTTTTCACCCAACACACCTTTGTTGTTGCTCAAATAACTCTGTATCTGTAGATGTGTGTCCATGGCTACAATCAGTCCTTCGAAGGTTACAGATGACAACCCCCTCATGTGCTTCTTGCCTACCCTCATCCAATCCACATCTCTTAGAAGCCAGGTTCGAGCTCTAAGAATGAGATTTCTTCTTTCAGACTTGGTGAGGCCTCTCTCGTCGAAAGCTCTGTGAAGGCCGTTCATTGCTTCTGCCATTCTTGCTGTTTCAATGTGTCCCTCTGCATTCAGAAGCGATATGGCCTTGCTGCTGAACATTTTTAACATGATATCCACTGATTGAGGGTCCGTGCACCCATCGACTTCCAGCTGCGTTAGCCATGACGAATTCTTCTTGGAAATATCAGTGTACGCAGCATGCCATGTTTTAGCCTCTTGCTGTGCAGTCGGGTTTCTCCCCGAGCCAACCGTGTGCCTGACATTCTTCAGTAAATGATTGATACATGGCGCAAAGAAAAGTAGCTTCTTCGTTGTTGGAGAGATAACAGGGTTTGACAGGTACTCGTTGAATTGAAACCTAATCTTGTTTGGATCAAATTCTTCCAATCCATCTGTGATCAATCGTTCGAGCTCCCAGGGCGTGAATTTGGCTGTTTCATTCTCTGCAACCCCTTGTTGTATAATGCTATCGTATCCATACCGTCGGCAGAAGATGTGGATTCTGCTGTACATCTCGTTCAAACAGGCCTTAGTTCTGGTGGAAGGAGAACACTGCAATTTCTTTTCTCTCTGGACCTGCCATATCAATTGGTTCCTCCTCAAACTCAACGCGAATTTCTCTATTTGGGCAAACTCTGCAGTGTTCATGTGCATTATTCCAGATCGAGTTCGAATTGTCACTTGGGACAAGTCAGGTCCATCATATTGGTTCATATTTAGCAAATTGCATTCTCTCTCTACTTCCTGTGCAGTAATGGCTGGTTCAAAGTCGAATACGCATGAAATGTATGATGCGATCTCTGAGCATATCTGTGATACATGAAGCTGCTGGGCCTCTTGTTTGATAGCCTTCACCTCTATTATGAATGTGCTTGGATTGTTCACGTAGTAATTCCTGTATATGCAAGAAAACTCGCTGTCAAAAGACCAGACATTGAAAATAATTCCACGCTCGTGAGCCTCCTTTGTGACGGCTTCCAATATTCGAAGACCTTCAGAGGCACTTAAACTTTTGGTTGAAAAACCAATGTACATGGGGACAGGGGGTGTGCTCGCACATCCATCTTGTGCAACCACACTGATGGCATCTTCAGCCAGTTCAGCAACTGTATGCTTGTAAAATTTCTCATTGTACTTGTACAACTCGTTTTGAAGTTCTGATTCGTTGACAGGCAGATCGCCATTCGCCATTCCCTCCAGTTTTCCTATCAATCGAGGAATTTCTACATCCATCTGTTCACAGCCTTCAATTACTGTCTTCAAATAACGTTGATGTGGTGTGAACCTGACATCCTCTGGAGATTCGCCTACGGTTCTATGCTTGGCAACAAATGCACTTCGAACCTTCTTGTATGCTTGCTCCATATGACTCTTCCTCTGATGCACACTCTGTTGATCGGATCTCAACATGCCAACCAGCTGTTCGCTGATATAGTTTTCTGTCTTTCCTGTCAAACAAAACTTTTCCTTGCGATCTTGAAGCAGGTCAATTCGCTGAGCCAAGTCAGGTTCATGACTTGTTATACCCCCCAGATCTGCTTCACATTCCTCAAACACAGAACAAAATCCTGCATTTATCATTGTTTTGTCGATCGCACAACAATTCACTCCAGTCTGACAATGCTCAGGATAACATTTAAAGTTTCTAAGATAGCTCGTGGCCCGGCGCCGTCCGGGCCGCAAAACTTACCAGACCCCAAATAACTTAGTAAGTAGGGATCGGAGCAACAAGAAGCACAGACAATGAGGCAGAGAGACAGAGAGACAGAGAGACAAGAGAAAAGAAAAGAGAGCCTGTCGCACACACCGCGCAAAGGCCAGCAGCAGCAAGAGGAGCCTCTGGTGAAGCAGAGAGTGATGTTGCACGCGCATGTTTGGAGAAACAAGATAGATCAATCAGGACTTGCTTTTACTAGACTGTATCAAGCAGGGCAGGCTACTGCTGCTCGTCAGATCATGGAGGTCTCTTTCTGTCGCGTGGACTCTAGGTGTGCGGTGTGAGCCAAGGTCCGGTGTACCACAACACGGATGGTTCACCATCGAAGCTCGTCCGATGATCCTCTTGAAGCCTGGTCTGGTTGAACACGTACCACTGCAGAAACAGCGATACACTCCTTGCATGTAGATCGTCTGCGGCCGTGGAGGCAGACGCTGCCTCCCCCGCACTCCTTGCATCGAGATCGCTGACGGCCGTGGGGGCAGATGCTGGATCCCCCGCACTCCTTGCATTGAGATCGCTGACGGCCGTGGAGGCAGACGCTGGATCCCCCGCACTCCCTGCATGTAGATCGCTGACGGCCGTGGGGGCAGACGCTGGCTCCCCCGCACTCCTTGCATCGAGATCGTCTGCGGGCGTGAGGGCAGAAGGTGGGTCCCCCGCACTCCTTGCATCCAGATCGTATACGGCCGTGGGGGCAGACGCTGGATCCCCCGCACTCCTTGCATTGAGATCGCCTCCGGCCGTGGGGGCAGATGCTGGATCCCCCGCACTCCCTGCATTGAGATCGTATACGGCCGTGGGGGCAGAAGCTGCCTCCCCCGCACTCCTTGCATCGAGATCGTATGCGGCCGTGGGGGCAGATACTGGCCCCCCCGCACTCCTTGCATGTAGATCGCCTGCGGCCGTGGGGGCAGAAGCTGGCTCCCCCGCACTCCTTGCATGTACCTCGTATACGGCCGTGGGGGCAGACGCTTATCCTGCCTTCCTCTCCCTCCTCAGTGTCGGCAGGCAGCCATGCCTTGACGGCTCCTCCTCCTCCTGCGGAGGCCTCGACCCTCGGTCTCTTGCTGCGAGCGCGGCAGGGGCTGGAGGAGCTTCTCGCCATGTCTCCCGTCCAGGGCAGCGCGAACATGCCGTCGTCGGGTGGAGGACGGAAGGCGGGAGGGGTAGGGGTAGCAAGGCAGGGGGTAGGAGGGGAGGGAAGAAAAAGGCGGGAAGAAGCCTACCTGACTACCCCACCCTCCCGTGCTCCTGCAGGGCCTCGCGACCCGTGACCCGTACACGGGGTGGGGTCCTACAGACCGCCGACTGACATTCAGCCGCAGAGATCACTCAGTCACTGTCGGTGGATGGTATGGAGGGGGTAGGGTACTAGATGGGTGATGAAGTTACGACCGTAGAGAAATGGCGGGAAGATGAAAGTTTGTGGGTCAGTCAGTCGGGCCCCGGCTCTTATCACCCCGGTCCGCTCATTCACTGAGACTGACTTTGACTAAGGGTCCTTTCACTCAAAGTTAGTCTCCTCATCCTGCCTACTGCTGATACCTTCACTTCACTGCGCGCAGCACCAGACCCCCGCGCCATCCCAGCGATGTCGCTGTGACCGCCGCCGAAGGACGATAGGGTACGATTGGCTGACCCTCGAGGAGGAGCAGGCTACAGATCTAAGCGATCGCACGAGAGATGCTCGCTCGTGCGTGAGGAGCCTCACCACCCCTGGTGCTTTCCCTTGACCATAACAGGATCGTCAACAACTGGTCGCTCGTGTTATCAAATATACTTCATATCTCTACTCTTCACCTTCGTGTGTTATCCAGCGGAGATTCAGCTACCCTACGTATCTCCGTCATCTTGACCACCCGAAGCATTGTCAGCTTCACTGCGACTGTCACCCTTTTGGGTCTCTTCTTGCTGTGCCACATTCACTGAAAGGATTGTGGCCTTGTTTGTCCTCCCACGTGGTAAGAAGAGGCTGCTCATCCTTCAAATCTACCGCTCAAAATCAGTGAATGAGCAGCACGTCTGCCACACGGGCCAGCCTAGACTAGAACTTGGCAAGGCGTTGAAAATCCTCCTCCTACTACTACATCTTGAAACACCACTTCCGAAACTCCAACCTCAAATCCCCTCGAGCTCCCCCCACCCCTCCTCCTGCCCTGCCTCCTCGAGCTCCAGCAGGCTCCCAAAAAGCTTCGCAAACGCCTCCCTCCTCTCCGTCTTCTCAAACAACTCTGCCGTGTAGGCCATCGCCTTACCCTCCTCATGTCCCGGGATTGACTCCAGTGCTGCGGGCAAAGCGGCATCAGCCGGCTGATCTTGCTGGGAGGCGGAGTCGTTCCTCCATCGGCAGTTCCTGCTCCTGCTCCTGCTCCTGCTCCTGCTCCTGCTCCTGCTCCTGCTCCTGCTCCTGCTCCTGGCCAGGCTCTGATAGCTTCTTGCCCTCCTGCTGATGGTCTTGCACATACGGCCATCGACACAGATCAAGCTTGCGGCATGCGGACTTGAGGGAGGTGAGGGAGATGCCGAGGTAGTCAGCGGCGAGGGGCTACTTGAGGTGGAAGAGGCGGGAGAGGATGGGTAGGGAGAGCCCGACAATATCTCTACTGAGGAAGTACTGGACGTTCATCGTGCGCATGCTGGCAGCGGTCTTGACTTCCTAGAAAAGAAACTTCTGGACTAACGGCAGGGAGGTGATGGAGTGGGTATAGGGGAGCAGTGTTCTGTGGGTGACCTGAGTACCGCTGCAAAGAGAGGGATGACGAGGGGTGGTGGGGCACTGTTTTGTGTTTCGATTGTGAAAGGAATCCTGTCACCAGGAAGTGACCGGCCAAAGCGCCGTGAAAGGTGGGGCCATGGTTGTGGTAAGTATTGTAAGGCAACGACTGAAGGTTAGGTAGCTTCCTAGGTTTGCTCCTCACTGTCTTCCTTGATTGCTTCAGAGTGATGAAGGCACTGCTCTCTGACGGTGACTGAGTCAGTCACGGGAGCCGCTGATTGCAGCATTGGGCAAATTTGTAGCTACAGAGTCTGATGGCATGACGAAAGCACAACAAGGTTGCAGGCGATGAGTTGAAGTTTTTGGAGCTGATATAGTACCGAGCCTCTGAGTGCACACATCATGGCATGCTCACTAGTACTCTTGATCCGCAAGGTATGCACCACTGTTGCTCCGATGCCGTACAGAACTTATCAAATCCGAGATCCTCACAGTGATCAGGGAGCTAGAGATACTTGTGCGAAAACACGAGGAATAGAACTGGACTCCGGAACTGAACTTGAAAGGAGGAGCAGGAGAAAATAGGCTTACACACCAGTTAAGAACGTAAACTATCACGGTTTAATCCACACTTAAAGAGAAGATAAACGAAGCTCCGACAAGAGCCCCCAAGGCCTGAACGTCTCTCTGAGATCAACGAAAAGAAAAGAGAAATTCACGTGAGCCTCGGAGATGCTTTTGTGTACGCGCACACTGGCACAGACAAAGCACCTGATCTCGTCGTATATGAAACAGAAGGCCTCTCTCCCCGCACTTCCATCGTCCTGCCTCACAGAAAAAACAGGATCCTCCAGTCAGTCAACCAATGCGAGGCAAAAAGTCAGGATCAAACCACAGCATCCGAAGCAAGAAGCACTGGACAGCATTGATGGCCGTACTGGCACACCCACACCTCTTCCACTCCATCTACCTTGAGCCTGCCTAGTCCACCTGCCCAGAACTTCAGTGACATCGTATGTGCACAAGAGAAAACCTTCCCCAACGAACCTGTAATGAAGAAGTGACGTACTGGCTGCAACGGCTCCGTCTCATGCTGGATAATGTGCTCCCAAGATGCGTTCAAGGAGCAGTTGCCGTTCCAAGGAAGAACTGGCGTTATTCCTGTGCTGTTGGACAAGCTGCTGGTGTCCCATCCTCCAACACACACCGTTTCGTTCTCACAAGGAGCCAGCCCCACATCCAGCTTTGCAAAGGCGGGCCATGAAGTATGGATGCAAGTCAGATTGTTGTCATACATCTCTAGAACTGTTAGAGCCGTCAAGTTTGCGAAAGCCATAGAGGACACGCATACGAGTCGATTGTCCTGAAGATATAGCCAACCTATCGTCGAGAGCCCGTCGAATAATCCCTCTGGAAGGCTCGTCAGCTGGTTGCCGCCAAGATCTAGACCCAGCAGCTGAGTGGTCCTGTCGAAAATCCCCTTTGGAAATCCCGTCAGCTGGTTGCCGCCAAGATCTAGCCAGCTCAACCCCGAGAGCCCGTGAAAGACACCCTTGTCAAGTCTAGCAATCTTGTTGTAGCCAAGATGTAGGCCTCGCAGCTTCGAGAGTCCGGTGAAGACTCCCTCCTCAAGGCTCGTTAGCTCATGGCCGGTAAGGTCTAGCTCCTCCAACGCCGAGAGGTCCCTGAACACTCCCGCAGGAAGCTCCTTGAGCCGGTTGTTTGAAAAATAGATCCAGTACAACGCCGTGAGCCCTTTGAATATTCCCTCTGGTATGCTCGTCAGCTCGTTGTTATCGAGAGACAGATACTTCAGTCCTGTAAGCCCCTGAAATATTCCCGCCGGAAGAGTTGTTAGCTTATCGCTGTTAAGATTTAACTCTCTCAAGCTCAAGAGCCCGTGAAATATTCCCTCTGGAAGGCTCTTTAGATTATTGCCAGAAAAACTGAGTACCTCCAGCCCCAAGAGTCCGTCGAAGATTGCTTCTGGCATGCTTGTCAGCTGATTGCTACCCAAAGAAAGATGACGCAAGTTGAAGAGCCCGTGAAATATCCCCTCTGGAAGGATTGTTATCTGGTTGTCCCAAAGGAAGAGTGACTCTAGATTCGAGAGCCCGTCGAATACAGCCTCAGTGATATTTCGGATGCTTTGACGGCTCAAGTCTAGACTCGTACAATCGCTCGCGCAATTTCCTTCCCTCGTCAGCAGCCCTCCTTCCGAGATATCAAATGTGCATCCTCCGCAAGGTACACTTCTTGCTCCATGTGCTAGAGGGCTGACCGCGCACAGCGCCACCATGTACATCACGGTGTTTCGATACAACGACATCCTCTTCTTGCTCCTGCTGTCTGTCTGCGCTACACAGCTAACTGGACAAGTCGCTGCTCGGCAGCTGCTTGGTACAGCAGGACCCTGCCAACAAGTGTTGGGAGGCAGCTAGGAGGAGGGGAGTGAGCTCGGGGTTATCGTGGGCGTGATGGGGGTGGGTCCCTTAACCGGGGGAAGGGTTAAATCGGGGAAAGAAGGGGGTGAAAGGACCCTTAGTCAAAGTCAGTCTCAGTGAATGAGCGGACCGGAGGGTGATAAGAGCCGGGGCCCGACTGACTGACCCACAAACTTTCATCTTCCCGCCATTTCTCTACGGTCGTAACTTCATCACACCACACCACACACCCACCCACCCTCTTCCTAGCGCTTTACCATCTAGTACCCTACCCCCTCCATACCATCCGACGACTGACTGAGTGATCTCTGCGGCTGAAAGTCAGTCGGCAGTCTGTAGGACCCCACCCTGTGTGATCCCCCTACTCCACCCCCTCTCTCACCATACGGGTGTCCCCGAGGCCCTGCAGGAGCACGGGAGGGTGGGGTAGTCAGGTAGGCTTCTTCCCGCCTTTTTCTTCCCTCCCCTCCTACCCCCTGCCTTGCTACCCCTACCCCTCCCGCCTTCCGTCCTCCACCCGACGACGGCATGTTCGCGCTGCCCTGGACGGGAGACATGGCGAGAAGCTCCTCCAGCCCCTGCCGCGCTCGCAGCAAGAGACCGAGGGTCGAGGCCTCCGAGGAAGGAGGAGGAGCCCTCAAGGCATGGCCGCCTGCCGACACTGAGGAGGGAGAGGAAGGCAGGATACGGAAGGAAGCCGAGAGGGGGTCATGCAAGAAGAAGCGCAAAGAAGAGAAGAGCCAGGAGAGAGCAGAGGGCAGCGTCTGCACCCACGGCCGCAGGAGATCTCGATGCAAGGAGTGCGGGGGAGGCAGCATCTGCCCCCACGGCCGTCAGCGATCTAAATGCAAGGAGTGCGGGGGAGCCAGCATCTGCCTCCACGGGCGGAGGCGATCTACATGCAAGGAGTGCGGGGGAGCCAGCATCTGCCCCCACGGCCGTATACGATCTCGATGCAAGGAGTGCGGGGGAGCCAGCATCTGCCCCCACGGCCGTCAGCGATGTCGATGCAAGGAGTGCGGGGGATCCAGCATCTGCCCCCACGGCCGTGTACGAGGTACATGCAAGGAGTGCGGGGGATCCAGCATCTGCCCCCACGGCCGTATACGATATGGATGCAAGGAGTGCGGGGGATCCAGCATCTGCCCCCACGGCCGCATACGATCTCGATGCAGGGAGTGCGGGGGAGGCAGCATCTGCCCCCACGGCCGTCAGCGATCTGAATGCAAGGAGTGCGGGGGATCCAGCATCTGCCCCCACGGTCGTACACGATCTCGATGCAAGGAGTGCGGGGGAGCCAGCATCTGCCCCCACGCCCGTGTACGATCTCGATGCAAGGAGTGCGGGGGAGGCAGCATCTGCCCCCACGGCCGGAGGCGATCTGAATGCAGGGAGTGCGGGGGAGCCAGCATCTGCCCCCACGGCCGGAGGCGATCTACATGCAAGGAGTGCGGGGGATCCAGCATCTGCCCCCACGGCCGGAGGCGATCTGAATGCAAGGAGTGCGGGGGAGCCAGCGTCTGCCCCCACGGCCGTATACGAGGTACATGCAAGGAGTGCGGGGGAGGCAGCATCTGCCCCCACGGCCGGAGGCGATCTGAATGCAAGGAGTGCGGGGGAGCCAGCATCTGCCCCCACGGCCGGAGGCAATCTGAATGCAAGGAGTGCGGGGGAGGCAGCATCTGCCCCCACGGCCGGAGGCGATCTGAATGCAAGGAGTGCGGGGGAGCCAGCATCTGCCCCCACGCCCGTGTACGATCTCGATGCAAGGAGTGCGGGGGAGCCAGCATCTGCCTTCACGGCCGGAGGCGATCTGAATGCAAGGAGTGCGGGGGAGGCAGCGTCTGCCCCCATGGTCGTACACGATCCCGATGCAAGGAGTGCGGGGGAGCCAGCATCTGCCCCCACGGCCGTATACTATCTCGATGCAAGGAGTGCGGGGGAGGCAGCATCTGCCCCCACGCCCGTAGACGCTCTACATGCAAGGAGTGCGGGGGAGGCAGCATCTGCCTCCATGGGCGGAGGCGATCTACATGCAAGGAGTGCGGGGGATCTAGCATCTGCCCCCACGGCCGCATACGATATGGATGCAAGGAGTGCGGGGGAGGCAGCGTCTGCCCCCACGGCCGGAGGCGATCTACATGCAAGGAGTGTATCGCTGTGTCTGCGCTAGTATCTGGCGCGTGTGCGCAATGATCTGTCATGTACGTACAGGCTCTCACAACCCGGGCTCTTTAGACGGATCACTTGGCTGCAACTGGTCAGGTCTGCTATCCTCACGCTCGTGGCAGGAGGTCGCACCACGAGGGCAGGTCAACATTCTTACCATCACCCAGACCAAGTATCAAGAGGATCATCGGAGGAGCTTCGATGGTGAACCATCCATGTTGTGGTACACCGGACCTTGGCTCACACCGCACTCCTAGAGTCCACGTGACAGAAGGAGACCTCCATGATCTGACGAGCAGCAGTAGCCTGCCCTGCTTGATACGGTCTAGTAAAAGCAAGTCCTGATTGATCTATCTTGTTTCTCCAAGGATGCGCGTGCAACATCACTCTCCGCTTCACCAGAGGCTCCTCTTGCTGCTGCTGCCCTTTGCGCGGTGTGTGCGACAGGCTCTCTTTTCTTTTCTCTTGTCTCTCTGCCTCTCTGTCTCTCTGCCTCATTGTCTGTGCTTCTTGTTGTCTTTGTGGTAGGTGTAAGTCGTACGCACGTCAGATCCGATCCCTACTTCCACCCTGATCACGTACGGTATGATTTCACTGTCTTCAAAGGTCAAGAGAGGGTGGGGTAGTCGGGTAGAGGAGATCCACAAACTTCCTTCTTCCCGCCTTTTTGCACAAGTCCAACCCCAGCGACTCCAAAATGGGGGGAGCGAGTTCATCGCTGAGGCTGGTAGGCGCGCTGCCATCGGACGTGCATGGGATGATGTACGAGCACCTGATCTCTCCGCGCAACCTTGTGTGGACCATGGACGATGCTGCGGTGACCGCGGGGATGCTGATCTCGGTGTGCATGGATGTGCGGGAGGGCTTTGCCCGTGGGCTATGGGCGAGGCTGAGGAGTGTGTTGCCTTGTCCTCGGGGGCAGCAGCACGGAGTTGTGGATATGAGGGGGTTTATCCGTGAGGTCGGGATCAAGCGGGTCCGTGGAGGGTCCTCTCTTGATGAGAGGGTTGTGTCGTATTTCGAGGAGAGGCCCGATATGCTGATGAACCCGATCCATCCACTGCAGCGGAGGGTGACGACGTGCGGGGAGAAGATGTTCTACTGGAGGGCGAGGAGGACGTTCAAGCTGGAGGATGGGGCCCTCAAGGGTCTTGTGTGGAGGACAACGGAGCGGAGGCACTGGGGAAACTGCAGCAGCTACCGGGAGATCCGGCGTGTTGCGAGGGAGGTGCATGGTTTTGGCGGATTGCGGGAGACCAAAACAAATTCGGCATCGATTTTGAGATCTCAGAGCTTTAGAGCCGTTACAAGACAATGTCGTTGCCTTTTCTGCAGCAGCCGCCGCTCTTGGCGGGGGGCATCATGTTGTACCGGGAAGTCCGTCCAGAGGGTCCTGCCAGGGTCGTTGCTGTCGTCCTCGTCTCAGCGTCTTGGTCGGCGTACCGGAGGGCGATGACGATGCAGACGCAGAGTGCGGACCTGTGTGCTGTGCGTGTAGGGGGGGCGGGGGGGGAGTAGGGCTTACCCAGAGATGAGTAGGATGGCTGCGACGGGGGGACATACCCGGCGCTGGCGATGTCGACGTGGTTGTGCGAGGAAGTCAGTATGCTTGTGTGACCCGCCTTGGTGTGTGCGTGTGTTGATCGTCACCATGCTGGTGACGGGGAAGGCCTTGGCGATGAAGGGGACGCCGGTTCGCCTGTACGCCATGCGTTCCCCCCCGAAGCTTCACGGGTTGCAACGTCTACAGCAAATACTCATCAAGGCACCTCCGCTGAATAACACACGAAGGTGAAGAGTAGAGATATCAAGTATATTTGATAACACGAGCGCAGTATCGACCCGTGGCACATACAGCAAGGGGGAGGACAGACCACCTGAGCAGTTGTTGACGATCCTGTTAGGTCAAGGGGAAGCACCAGGGGTGGTGAGGCTCCTCACGCACGAGCGAGCATCTCTCGTGCGATCGCTTAGATCTGTAGCCTGCTCCTCCTCGAGGGTCAGCCAATCGTACCCTATCGTCCTTCGGCGGCGGTCACAGCGACATCGCTGGGATGGCGCGGGGGTCTGGTGCTGCGCGCAGTGAAGTGAAGGTATCAGCAGTAGGCAGGATGAGGAGACTAACTTTGAGTGAAAGGACCCTTAGTCAAAGTCAGTCTCAGTGAATGAGCGGACCGGAGGGTGATAAGAGCCGGGGCCCGACTGACTGACCCACAAACTTTCATCTTCCCGCCATTTCTCTACGGTCGTAACTTCATCACACCACCCCACCCACCCACCCTCTTCCTAGAGCTTTATTACCATCTAGTACCCTACCCCCTCCATACCATCCACTGACTAGACTGAGTGAACTCTGCGGCTGAATGTCAGTCGGCGGTCTGTAGGACCCCACCCCGTGTGACCCCTGTGATCCCCTGACTCCACCCCCTCTTTCACCATACGGGTGTCTGAGTGGGAGGCCCTGCAGGAGCACGGGAGGGTGGGGTAGTCAGGTAGGCTTCTTCCCGCCTTTTTCTTCCCTCCCCTCCTACCCCCTGCCTTGCTACCCCTACCCCTCCCGCCTTCCGTCCTCCACCCGACGACGGCATGTTCGCGCTGCCCTGGACGGGAGACATGGCGAGAAGCTCCTCCAGCCCCTGCCGCGCTCGCAGCAAGAGACCGAGGGTCGAGGCTTCCGAGGGAGGAGGAGGAGCCCTCAAGGCATGGCCGCCTGCCGACACTGAGGAGGGAGAGGAAGGCAGGATACGGGAGGGAGCAGAGAGAGGGTCATGCAAGAAGAAGCGCAAAGAAGAGCAGAGCCAGAATAGGGGGAGAGGCAGCATCTGCCCCCACGGCCGACAGAAAGCTGGATGCAAGAAGTGCGGGGGAGGCAGCATCTGCCCCCACGGCCGTATACGATCTCGATGCAAGGAGTGCGGGGGAGGCAGCATCTGCCCCCACGGCCGTCAGCGATCTCGATGCAAGGAGTGCGGGGGAGGCAGTATCTGCCCCCACGCCCGTATACGATATGGATGTAAGGAGTGCGGGGGAGCCAGCATCTGCGTCCACGGCCGGAGGCGATCTCGATGCAGGGAGTGCGGGGGAGCCAGCATCTGCCCCCACGGCCGGAGGCGATCTGAATGCAAGGAGTGCGGGGGAGGCAGCGTCTGCCCCCACGGCCGGAGGCAATCTCGATGCAAGGAGTGCGGGGGAGGCAGCGTCTGCCCCCACGGCCGGAGGCGCTCCGAATGCAACGAGTGCGGGGGAGGCAGCATCTGCCCCCACGGCCGTCAGCGATCTACATGCAGGGAGTGCGGGGGAGCCAGCATCTGCCCCCACGGCCGTCAGCGATCTACATGCAAGGAGTGCGGGGGAGGCAGCATCTGCCCCCACGGCCGTCAGCGATCTCGATGCAAGGAGTGCGGGGGAGGCAGTATCTGCCCCCACGCCCGTATACGATATGGATGTAAGGAGTGCGGGGGAGCCAGCATCTGCGTCCACGGCCGGAGGCGATCTCGATGCAGGGAGTGCGGGGGAGCCAGCATCTGCCCCCACGGCCGGAGGCGATCTGAATGCAAGGAGTGCGGGGGAGGCAGCGTCTGCCCCCACGGCCGGAGGCAATCTCGATGCAAGGAGTGCGGGGGAGGCAGCGTCTGCCCCCACGGCCGGAGGCGCTCCGAATGCAACGAGTGCGGGGGAGGCAGCATCTGCCCCCACGGCCGTCAGCGATCTACATGCAGGGAGTGCGGGGGAGCCAGCATCTGCCCCCACGGCCGTCAGCGATCTACATGCAGGGAGTGCGGGGGAGCCAGCATCTGCCCCCACGGCCGTCAGCGATCTACATGCAAGGAGTGCGGGGGAGGCAGCATCTGCCCCCACGGCCGTCAGCGATCTCGATGCAAGGAGTGCGGGGGAGGCAGTATCTGCCCCCACGCCCGTATACGATATGGATGTAAGGAGTGCGGGGGAGCCAGCATCTGCGTCCACGGCCGGAGGCGATCTCGATGCAGGGAGTGCGGGGGAGCCAGCATCTGCCCCCACGGCCGGAGGCGATCTGAATGCAAGGAGTGCGGGGGAGGCAGCGTCTGCCCCCACGGCCGGAGGCAATCTCGATGCAAGGAGTGCGGGGGAGGCAGCGTCTGCCCCCACGGCCGGAGGCGCTCCGAATGCAACGAGTGCGGGGGAGGCAGCGTCTGCCCCCACGGCCGTCAGCGATCTACATGCAGGGAGTGCGGGGGAGGCAGCATCTGCCCCCACGGCCGTCAGCGATCTACATGCAAGGAGTGCGGGGGAGCCAGCATCTGCCCCCACGCCCGTGTACGATCTCGATGCAAGGAGTGCGGGGGAGCCAGCATCTGCCCCCACGGCCGTCAGCGATTTGAATGTAAGGAGTGCGGGGGAGGCAGTATCTGCCCCCACGGCCATATACGAGGTACATGCAAGGTGTGCGGGGGAGGCAGCATCTGCCCCCACGCCCGTATACTATCTCGATGCAAGGAGTGCGGGGGAGTCAGCATCTGCCCCCACGGCCGCATACGATCTCGATGCAAGGAGTGCGGGGGAGCCAGCATCTGCCCCCACGCCCGTAGACGATCTACATGCAAGGAGTGCGGGGGATCCAGCGTCTGCCCCCACGGCCGGAGGCGATCTACATGCAAGGAGTGCGGGGGATCCAGCATCTGCCCCCACGGCCGTATACGATATGGATGCAAGGAGTGCGGGGGAGGCAGCGTCTGCGTCCACGGCCGGAGGCGATCTCAATGCAAGGAGTGTATCGCTGTGTCTGCGCTAGTATCTGGCGCGTGTGCGCAATGATCTGCCATGTACGTACAGGCTCTCACAGCCCGGGCTCTTTAGACGGATCACTAGGCTGCAACTGGTCAGGTCTGCTATCCTCACGCTCGTGGCAGGAGGTCGCACCACGAGGGCAGGTCAACATTCTTACCATCACCCAGACCAAGTATCAAGAGGATCATCGGAGGAGCTTCGATGGTGAACCATCCATGTTGTGGTACACCGCCTTCACACCGCACTCCTAGAGTCCACGTGACAGAAGGAGACCTCCATGATCTGACGAGCAGCAGTAGCCTGCCCTGCTTGATACGGTCTAGTAAAAGCAAGTCCTGATTGATCTATCTTGTTTCTCCAAGGATGCGCGTGCAACATCACTCTCCGCTTCACCAGAGGCTCCTCTTGCTGCTGCTGCCCTTTGCGCGGTGTGTGCGACAGGCTCTCTTTTCTTTTCTCTTGTCTCTCTGTCTCTCTGTCTCTCTGCCTCATTGTCTGTGCTTCTTGTTGTCTTGGTGGTAGGTGTAAGTCGTACGCACGTCAGATCCGATCCCTACTTCCACCCTGATCACGTACGGTATGATTTCACTGTCTTCAAAGGTCAAGAGAGGGTGGGGTAGTCGGGTAGAGGAGATCCACAAACTTCCTTCTTCCCGCCTTTTTGCACAAGTCCAACCCCAGCGACTCTGAAATGGGGGGAGCGAGTTCATCGCTGAGGCTGGTAGGCGCGCTGCCATCGGACGTGCATGGGATGATGTACGAGCACCTGATCTCTCCGCGCAACCTTGTGTGGACCATGGACGAGGCTGCGGTGACCGCGGGGATGCTGATCTCGGTGTGCATGGATGTGCGGGAGGGCTTTGCCCGTGGGCTATGGGCGAGGCTGAGGAGTGTGTTGCCTTGTCCTCGGGGGCAGCAGCACGGAGTTGTGGATATGAGGGGGTTTATCCGTGAGGTCGGGATCAAGCGGGTCCGTGGAGGGTCCTCTCTTGATGAGAGGGTTGTGTCGTATTTCGAGGAGAGGCCCGATATGCTGATGAACCCGATCCATCCACTGCAGCGGAGGGTGACGACGTGCGGGGAGAAGATGTTCTACTGGAGGGCGAGGAGGACGTTCAAGCTGGAGGATGGGGCCCTCAAGGGTCTTGTGTGGAGGACAACGGAGCGGAGGCACTGGGGAAACTGCAGCAGCTACCGGGAGATCCCGGCGTGTTGCGAGGAGTGCATGGTTTTGGCGATTGCGGGAGACCAAACAAATTCGACATCGATTTT
>NW_005434556.1:194039-198897 GCF_000315625.1 Guillardia theta CCMP2712
TGGCGGGGGCATCATGTGTACCGGGAAGTCCGTCCAGAGGGTCCTGCCAGGGTCGTTGCTGTCGTCCTCGTCTCAGCGTCTTGGTCGGCGTACCGGAGGGCGATGACGATGCAGACGCAGAGTGCGGACCTGTGTGCTGTGCGTGTAGGGGGGGCGACAGGGGGCGGGGGGGGAGTAGGGCTTACCCAGAGATGAGTAGGATGGCTGCGACGGGGGGACATACCCGGCGCTGGCGATGTCGACGTGGTTGTGCGAGGAAGTCAGTATGCTTGTGTGACCCGCCTTGGTGTGTGCGTGTGTTGATCGTCACCATGCTGGTGACGGGGAAGACCTTGGCGATGAAGGGACGCCGAAGACCTTGGCGATGAAGGGGACGGGGAAAACCTTGGCGATGAAGGGGACGGGGAAGACCTTGGCGATGAAGGGGACGCCGGTTCGCCTGTACGCCATGCGTCACCCCCCGAAGCTTTACGGGTTGCAACGTCTACAGCAAATACTCAAGGCACCTCCGCTGGATAACACACGAAGGTGAAGAGTAGAGATATGAAGTATATTTGATAACACGAGCGCAGTATCGACCCGTGGCACATACAGCAAGGGGGAGGACAGACCACCTGAGCAGTTGTTGACGACCCTGTTATGGTCAAGGGGAAGCACCAGGGGTGGTGAGGCTCCTCACGCACGAGCGAGCATCTCTCGTGCGATCGCTTAGATCTGTAGCCTGCTCCTCCTCGAGGGTCAGCCAATCGTACCCTATCGTCCTTCGGCGGCGGTCACAGCGACATCGCTGGGATGGCGCGGGGGTCTGGTGCTGCGCGCAGTGAAGTGAAGGTATCAGCAGTAGGCAGGATGAGGAGACTAACTTAGAGTGAAAGGACCCTTAGTCGAAGTCAGTCTCAGTGAATGAGCGGACCGGAGGGGTGATAAGAGCCGGGGCCCGACTGACTGACCCACAAACTTTCATCTTCCCGCCATTTCTCTACGGTCGTAACTTCATCACACCACCCCACCCACCCACCCTCTTCCTAGCACTTTACCATCTAGTACCCTACCCCCTCCATACCATCCACTGACTAGCCTGAGTGATCTCTGCGGCTGAATGTCAGTCGGCAGGTCTGTAGGACCCCACCCCGTGTGACTCCTGTGATCCCCCTACTCCACCCCCTCTCTCACCATACGGGTGGTCTGAGTGGGATGCCCCTGCAGGAGCACGGGAGGGTGGGGTAGTCAGGTAGGCTTCTTCCCGCCTTTTTCTTCCCTCCCCTCCTACCCCCTGCCTTGCTACCCCTACCCCTCCCGCCTTCCGTCCTCCACCCGACGACGGCATGTTCGCGCTGCCCTGGACGGGAGACATGGCGAGAAGCTCCTCCAGCCCCTGCCGCGCTCGCAGCAAGAGACCGAGGGTCGAGGCCTCCGCAGGAGGAGGAGGAGCCGTCAAGGCATGGCCGCCTGCCGACACTGAGGAGGGAGAGGAAGGCAGGATACGGGAGGGAGCCGAGAGAGGGTCATGCAAGGAGAAGCGCAAAGAAGAGAAGAGCCAGGAGAGAGAGAGTGGGAGCGTCTGCCCCCACGGCCGTATACGATCTCGATGCAAGGAGTGCGGGGGAGCCAGCATCTGCCCCCACGGCCGTATACGAGGTACATGTAAGGAGTGCGGGAGAGCCAGCGTCTGCCCCCACGGCCGCAAGCGATCTGAGTGCAAGGAGTGCGGGGGAGCCAGCATCTGCCCCCACGGCCGTAGGCGATCTCGATGCAAGGAGTGCGGGGGATCCAGCATCTGCCCCCACGGCCGTATACGATCTGGATGCAAGGAGTGCGGGGGAGCCAGCATCTGCCCCCACGGCCGTAGGCGATCTCAATGTAAGGAGTGCGGGGGAGGCAGCATCTGCCCCCACGGCCGGAGGCGATCTACATGCAAGGAGTGCGGGGGAGGCAGCGTCTGCCCCCACGGCCGGAGGCGATCTGAATGCAAGGAGTGCGGGGGAGCCAGCGTCTGCCCCCACGGCCGCATCTGCCCCCACGGCCGTCAGAAAGCTGGAGGCCGGAGGCGATCTACATGCAAGGAGTGCGGGGGAGCCAGCATCTGCCCCCACGGCCGGAGGCGATCTACATGCAAGGAGTGCGGGGGAGGCAGCATCTGCCCCCACGGCCGCATACGATCTCAATGCAAGGAGTGCGGGGGAGGCAGCATCTGCCCCCACGGCCGTATACGATCTGGATGCAAGGAGTGCGGGGGGAGGCAGCATCTGCCCCCACGGCCGTATACTATCTCAATGCAAGGAGTGCGGGGGAGGCAGCATCTGCCCCCACGGCCGCATACGATCTCGATGCAAGGAGTGCAGGGGAGCCAGCATCTGCCCCCACGGCCGTAGACGAGGTACATGCAAGGAGTGCGGGGGAGCCAGCGTCTGCCCCCACGGCCGGAGGCGATCTACATGCAAGGAGTGCGGGGGATCCAGCATCTGCCCCCACGGCCGTATACGATATGGATGCAAGGAGTGCGGGGGAGGCAGCGTCTGCGTCCACGGCCGCAGACGGTCTCAATGCAAGGAGTGCGGGGGAGGCAGCGTCTGCGTCCACGGCCGCAGACGGTCTCAATGCAAGGAGTGTATCGCTGTGTCTGCGCTAGTATCTGGCGCGTGTGCGCAATGATCTGTCATGTACGTACAGGCTCTCACAACCCGGGCTCTTTAGACGGATCACTTGGCTGCAACTGGTCAGGTCTGCTGTCCTCACGCTCGTGGCAGGAGGTCGCACCACGAGGGCAGGTCAACATTCTTACCATCTTCCAGACCAAGTATCAAGAGGATCATCGGAGGAGCTTCGATGGTGAACCATCCGTGTTGTCCGCACTCCTAGAGTCCACGTGACAGAAAGAGACCTCCATGATCTGACGAGCAGCAGTAGCCTGCCCTGCTTGATACGGTCTAGTAAAAGCAAGTCCTGATTGATCTATCTTGTTTCTCCAAGGATGCGCGTGCAACATCACTCTCTGCTTCACCAGAGGCTCCTCTTGCTGCTGCTGCCCTTTGCGCGGTGTGTGCGACAGGCTCTCTTTTCTTTTCTCTTGTCTCTCTGTCTCTCTGTCTCTCTGCCTCATTGTCTGTGCTTCTTGTTGTCTTGGTGGTAGGTGTAAGTCGTACGCACGTCAGATCCGATCCCTACTTCCACCCTGATCACGTACGGTATGATTTCACTGTCTTCAAAGGTCAAGAGAGGGTGGGGTAGTCGGGTAGAGGAGATCCACAAACTTCCTTCTTCCCGTCTTTTTGCACAAGTCCAACCCCAGCGACTCTGAAATGGGGGGAGCGAGTTCATCGCTGAGGCTGGTAGGCGCGCTGCCATCGGACGTGCATGGGATGATGTACGAGCACCTGATCTCTCCGCGCAACCTTGTGTGGACCATGGACGATGCTGCGGTGACCGCGGGGATGCTGATCTCGGTGTGCAAGGATGTGCGGGAGGGCTTTGCCCGTGGGCTATGGGCGAGGCTGAGGAGTGTGTTGCCTTGTCCTCGGGGGCAGCAGCACGGAGTTGTGGATATGAGGGGGTTTATCCGTGAGGTCGGGATCAAGCGGGTCCGTGGAGGGTCCTCTCTTGATGAGAGGGTTGTGTCGTATTTCGAGGAGAGGCCCGATATGCTGATGAACCCGATCCATCCACTGCAGCGGAGGGTGACGACGTGCGGGGAGAAGATGTTCTACTGGAGGGCGAGGAGGACGTTCAAGCTGGAGGATGGGGCCCTCAAGGGTCTTGTGTGGAGGACAACGGAGCGGAGGCACTGGGGAAACTGCAGCAGCTACCGGGAGATCCGGCGTGTTGCGAGGGAGGTGCATGGTTTTGGCGGATTGCGGGAGACCAAAACAAATTCGGCATCGATTTTGAGATCTCAGAGCTTTAGAGCCGTTACAAGACAATGTCGTTGCCTTTTCTGCAGCAGCCGCCGCTCTTGGCGGGGGGCATCATGTTGTACCGGGAAGTCCGTCCAGAGGGTCCTGCCAGGGTCGTTGCTGTCGTCCTCGTCTCAGCGTCTTGGTCGGCGTACCGGAGGGCGATGACGATGCAGACGCAGAGTGCGGACCTGTGTGCTGTGCGTGTAGGGGGGGCGGGGGGGGAGTAGGGCTTACCCAGAGATGAGATGAGTAGGATGGCTGCGACGGGGGGACATACCCGGCGCTGGCGATGTCGACGTGGTTGTGCGAGGAAGTCAGTATGCTTGTGTGACCCGCCTTGGTGTGTGCGTGTGTTGATCGTCACCATGCTGGTGACGGGGAAGGCCTTGGCGATGAAGGGGACGCCGGTTCGCCTGTACGCCATGCGTCACCCCCCGAAGCTTCACGGGTTGCAACGTCTACAGCAAATACTCATCAAGGCACCTCCGCTGAATAACACACGAAGGTGAAGAGTAGAGATATCAAGTATATTTGATAACACGAGCGCAGTATCGACCCGTGGCACATACAGCAAGGGGGAGGACAGACCACCTGAGCAGTTGTTGACGATCCTGTTATGGTCAAGGGGAAGCACCAGGGGTGGTGAGGCTGCTCACGCACGAGCGAGCATCTCTCGTGCGATCGCTTAGATCTGTAGCCTGCTCCTCCTCGAGGGTCAGCCAATCGTACCCTATCGTCCTTCGGCGGCGGTCACAGCGACATCGCTGGGATGGCGCGGGGGTCTGGTGCTGCGCGCAGTGAAGTGAAGGTATCAGCAGTAGGCAGGATGAGGAGACTAACTTTGAGTGAAAGGACCCTTAGTCAAAGTCAGTCTCAGTGAATGAGCGGACCGGAGGGTGATAAGAGCCGGGGCCCGACTGACTGACCCACAAACTTTCATCTTCCCGCATTTCTCTACGGTCGTA